>NW_013668644.1:132951-140847 GCF_000517525.1 Limulus polyphemus | reverse complement strand
CACGTGGCCATGTGACTCGCTGACGCAACAGTATTATGTTTATTGAATATCTTGGCCATCCCTAAATATAGATTCTACCAACTCTATGATGGAATATAGAAAGGTATGAGAAGCAACACACACGTGTACAACATAATTATTAGTTGGGTAAAGTTGGAAGAAATTAAAATTTTACAGGAAAACAGTAAATTGTAGTAAAGCCATGTTAATTAAACAAAGAAGCTAAATAAACTATATAGACCATGAATAAAGGCAACAATATATACATAAACACACACTGACAATAAGAAACACAGATAATGAGAGAATGAACGTGTACATCAAATAAGTTTATTCAGTGAAATACGTCAATAAAATGTGTGGAAATTGATATAAAATCACGAAAAATGACTGTAAATTTGAGATGTGACTCATAAAACGAAAATGAACAAATAAATGTAAAGGCAATCAGTTTAGTAAAAAAAATGTATTGATATAACAAAGAAATTTTATTGACCAGGCCTTGTGTTTGCGTTAAAGAGGGAGAAAGCAAATTTGAATCCAATTATAGAAACGTCAAAGACGCAACGTGAAGAGTTATTGAAGTGTTTACCTGCTGGCTTCGTAGTGTCATTGTTTGTTTGTTTGTTTTGAATTTCGCGCAAAGCTACACGAGGGCTCTCTGCGCTAGCCGTCCCTAATTGAACAGTGTAAGACTAGAGGGAAGCCAACTCTTGGGCCACTCTTTTACCAACGAATAGTGGGATTGACCGTCACATTATAACGCCCCCACGGCTGAAAGGGCGAGCATGTTTGGTGGGACGGGGATTCGAACCCGCGACCTGCAGATTGCGAGTCGAGTGCCCCCTAACCACCTGGCCATCATAGTGTCATTATTTCTTGTATAGGAAATATGTAGGCTACACGTGAAATATCTCCTAAACGTAGACATGTTTGATCAAGATATAGCATAACCACACTTTTTAGTGATTACCTCGCTGACATTATTATTGTCTGTATTTTCTTATTCTTTGATTATAAATATACACAACTATTTTGTTGCCTTTATTCATTACCTACTGATTTTTTTTAGTTAGTTTACTTAGTTACGTTGTTTGATATGATTCTACTCTAATTTTCAATCTATTTTCATGATTTATTTTATTTCTTCTAACACTAACCAACAAATTATTATTATTAAAACTTAATAACGAGGAACCCACTTTTTTTCAGAAAATAAAAGTTTTGAGACTGCTTGACTGTATAATGAAAAACTGTATTATAATTGTACGACGTTTCGATAGGATTTTGTCATCCTCAGGTACAAGTAGTTTACAGAGATACATGAGTACATATATATGCTTTTTCTTCTATACCGTACACACATACTCACGTATCTCTGTAAATTACTTGTACCCGAGAATGACAGAATCTTGTCGAGTTGATTTGTAATTAAGCACAAAGCTACACAATGAGCTATCTGTGCTCTGCCTACCACGGGATTAAACTCGAATTCTAGCGTTGTAAGTCCGCAGATGTGCCGCTGTGCCACTAGGGGGCAAAATCTTGTCGAAACGATGTACATTTATAATTTTTTTTACCCAGTCAAGACGTCTCAAAACTTTTAAATTATTACTATGTTGTGTGTTTATGTTATTTCTTAAACCATTCTTTGTTCTGTTTTAGCTTAAGAATGTGTTCTCGAGCCACGTGCTCTTTTTTCTTTTTCCTATATATTTTTCTTCTAAAAGCCACTGGAAACTCGATGAAGGGCTGCTGCCAGAAACGTTGTTCTTGAATTCGTCCACGAACTTATTTTAATTTGGCGAGTATTTCACTTTGTTTGTTCTCTTCTATAAATAATTATGATTCATTAACAGAAATCTTATGTCATTGACAAACAACAGACAGCTTAGGTTGTATTCCAATACACTTTGGCCATGCATCTCGAGTTTCAAATTACTGTTAAATTTGAATTTTACGAATGACGAAAGAGTGACTTTTTGAAGCCAAATTTGCAGAACATTCATTAAGAAAGTTTACTGAACGATGTGTCGGTACACATTCGCAGCAGTATTTTTCCCGATGTTTACGTATACTTTGTGTAATTGTTACTTTTTAATGGTGATAAAACTGGAACGATGTCAAAACGTTGCGCATGGTAGAGTAAATAAACCGGGATTTTTTGTGTTTCAAAGTAATCTGTTTGTAGGAAGCATTGATCCGTTATCTAGGTACACGTAAAAGTATCTATAACATCGTTTATAGTCGCCTTAATACGGAGTTCGTGAATATTATTACGGCACAGCGTTATAACTTACAAGAACCATAAAAGACACATAAATATAAATTATTATAAGTTGTGTAAAGCTGCAAATGTAGAGAAAAAGTGGCCGAGTTTAGTGTTTGATATACTCGAAGTAAAACGATTCGTATTCTGCGTAATATAAAACTTGTATGAAGACGAATCAAACATTTGTAATAAAGGTAAAACAGAATCGATTCGAAGTTAATTGACACATTTATTATACAGCTACACCCCTTTCAAATCAAATGGTCTTAGTCCCACAATGGCTCCTTATTATCGACCCGATTCCAGATTGCTGCTTAATGTCCAACTATTGCTATCACGTGATCACATGAGTCACGCCCTGGAAAATAAGTAAAGATAGGAATGTGTACTTATATATTTTTTAATTGGAAGAAGGGAGATGGGAGTGTGTGTGTGTGTGTGTGTGAGGGGGGGGGGCTAATATAAAGTATTTAGGTGCACAATGACAATTTCAAACCAAAATCCTATAAAACAATACTTATGGCAAAAGACACTGACAGATAGGCCTAAATATTTAAATTCAAAGCTGTAGCAAATGGTGCGAAATTCAAAATAATCAAACCAGATTTAGATATGAAAAT
The DNA here is from genome assembly GCF_000517525.1 of Limulus polyphemus. Classification (NCBI taxonomy): domain Eukaryota; kingdom Metazoa; phylum Arthropoda; class Merostomata; order Xiphosura; family Limulidae; genus Limulus; species Limulus polyphemus. Next base: position 137,955 of record NW_013668644.1, on the reverse strand, counting down.
TTCCTTCCTACAAGCAAGAAAACTAGGTCAAATTCTTTTGCATAAATTTGTTGATAAGGGCACTTCAGGAACCTTGTATCAAATCTCATGTAAAGACTGATAACTCTTATATTGAATAAAGCTGCCGACAAGTATCTACAAGAATAAAATAACATTTAAAAGCCTTTTTCTTTGTGTTTGTGCACATGTCTCAGAATCATCAATCCTTCGTTGTTTTCCGAATGTTAAAATCATTGGCAGAGAAAATAATAAATATAAAAGAAAAATAAAGAATGTTCTCTTTATTAAAAAACAAAAAACCTAGCATTATCCAGTATTCCTGGGTAAAATTATATTTATTGTAATTTTTCCCTATTTAACAGCTGTGTTTGACTTGCTTTCGATTTGTTGCCTAGCGATGTACTATCGCTGTTGGTACTGCAACACGTAACTGTTTTGTTTCTTTATTCAAATATATCCAACTGACGATGCTAGGTAAACTTAGCGAAACCTGGTGTTTTGTAAAAATTAAATTAAAAATAACTTTTTTATATACAAACACAATTACTTGTTTTATCAGTAAATAAAACTAATTTTCACATTATAAGCTCTTCCTTTAATTTGGGCATTTAATACTATTTATTGACTTTTCTTATAAGGTTTCATTTTTGTTTTACTACCTGCAGTGAGGATTGTCTACTATCAAATAAGTTTTACTAGACAACAAAAACTGGTCAAGATACTTTAGTACAAAAGACCTTGCTACCGATGCTAACCAATATCAAGTCGGTTTTACGGTAAAATTAAACCTAGTCGAGATACCTGTGCCAGTAATACCCATTACATCATGTCAGTTTTACTGAACGTCGTAAGTTGATCGAGATATGGTAGTATGCACGAACTGCCATCTTGTCAGTTTTTACCATAGCTGCTGGAAACTGGGGGCACGTGTATCCCTAATTTTGACCTAGTGGTGAAGTTCCGTTTTGAATGGAAAATAGAGACTATCATGAAAATACGATATTTTATATTTCAGTTCAATGGTCACGGTTAACATAGCAAACACGATGCCCCCGTAACAAGGTACTCCCATATTCATAGGGCCGGCATGGCCAGGTGGTTAGGGCGCTCGACTCGTAATTTGCGGGTCGCGGGTTCGAATCCCCGTCACACCAAACATACTCGCCCTTTCAACCATGGAGGCGTTATAATGTCACGGTCAATCCCACTATTCGTTGGTAAAAGAGTAGCCCAAGAGTTGGCGGTGGGTGGTGAAGACTAGTTGCCTTCCCTCTAGTCTTACACTGCTAAATTAAGGACGGCTAGCGCAGATAGCCTTCGTGAAGCTTTGCGCGAAATTCGTAACAAACAAACAAACATGAATCTGAACAACTTACTGTCATGCATTTCTCGTCAAAGAACATAATTGTAAATCTTAATACAGTCGAATACGTTTCATGTTTTTGTTTATTCTGTTTTATACACAAAAACACCACTGTATTCGAACAAAAAAAAATATAAGAAAATTATTTCTATGCTGTCCTGAGTTAACATATTGCCCATGCTAATATGATTATCTAATAATCCATCACCCCTCTTATCGTTGGGGTAGAACCATTCTTTCAGAACTATGCCGAGGGCTGTGTTCTATTTCAATATTGATTTTTCATTGTGTTCCAGCATGCTTTCTCGAATACCTTGAGTCTTGCATTTCTTGATTAATATCGCTATTATATAATTGGGCTCCGACTGAACAGCTTTTTAGGAGTCTCGTTAGAATGTTCCCCTTCTGTTGTAGAAATGACAGTGCCATCTGTATACTTTAACAGCTATATTTCATATCAGTGGTCTGATTAGGGTGCTCATTCTTTAACGCGGATGTTTCGTTTTTCCCAGCTTGGTATTTCTCCGTTTGACTTGTTCTTCGGGACTAGTTTCGATATACCAATAAAGAATAGGTTCAAATAATCGCCAAGTTTTTAATATATTTATTTTAAGAGGATGACGTTTCGAGCTGGCGCTCTTCGTCAGATCGTATAGCTTACAACCAACAAGCTGAATGATCTGACGAAGAACGCTAGCTCGAAATATACATCCTCTTAAAATATGAATATAAAAAACAAAAACTTGGCGATTTTTTAACCTATTCTTCAATTTAGATATCTTTGTCGCGTATGCGGTTAACTCTATATTTCTTTCGATCTACTAATAATACAACTTTTATCGACTTTTAACTTTAAGCTTCGTCATGCCTTTCACTACTGAAAATAAAATATTCTTAAAGTAAGTATATTGTTACGACAGCGGGGGTCAAGTGACTAGTAACACGTCATATTCTCGAAGGTTCGTGATTGCTCGAGCGTTTGCTAGATTTCGGTATTCTTGTACATATAAGACAGTCAAGACGTGACGGCAACAATGTAATTGAACTGCTGACAGAGAGAGACGTATTGTTGAGTCGAGCACGTGAGTCGTTCGTTGTGAATTATTGCATTTGTTATAGCGTGACTGTGAAAATTAAGTGTATTGCGAAGTTGTATTCAGAAAGAATAAACCAGTTTTATTTAAGAAAGGACTTGTATCGCTAAAGTTTCTTCGGAAAGAATTTTTACGGAAAATTAACTAACGACCAGAGACGTAATAATATTTTCTACCCCTGTCAACATGCAACAATACTAACACAGTACGCGGCTCGAAACACCTTTTCACGTCTTCGTAATCTGATGAGCAAATGTTCAAAGCATTGTCGTTTAGTGCGTGACTTTACATATACATTTAAACAATACTGGCTGCACTATGTCTGTAACGATGAGATTTCAGCCTTATGTTTACTTTCAACACTATTTTTTTCATCACATTGTATAAACAAAATATGTTTACATCATTGCTTTTCCTGGTTTTTACTGTTCATGACTAACTTTATGATTGCATAAGGTTAGGATGACAGCGTATAAGAACAGGAAGAAAGAAAGATAATTCCCCAAATTATTAATAATTTATGCATTTATAACTTGATATGTTATCAAAATAAATATATGTTTCTAAATTTGATGAATAACTAATATCGTGTTGGTTTTTTTTACTAAATACAGTATATATATTTTCTAATAATGATAAATCATTTATTATTTGTAACCTGCATATAAATGATTTCACCCAATATTTTGGACTGTTTCTTACAGTGAGTATTGCGACAAATTAATCAATACGATGCAATACATGGACCCCATCTGTTGTGACTGGTATAAAAACAAGTCACTAACTTGAGGGTTAACAACCCAAACTACCACAGCGGCAAGACTATCGTTGTTTAATATAGATACTATCTTCGGATTTGCACATTTCATTCAGTCTTTATCCAGACGGGCGTAGTCTAGTAGCTAGCATATCAAGCTGCGGATTAAGGGATTCGGGGTTCGAGACATCATACCACTGAATATGCTCCGCACTTTCAGCTGTGACGCATTATAAAAGCAAAAGTCAAATCCAGTTATTAATTTAAAAGAGCTGGACAAAGTCCTTATAGTGACTGGTGCTTCTAGATGACTGCTTTCCTTCTATCGTGTTGTTAGGGGCTACTTTACCTGAGTCTTATGTTCATTCTATCGGGTTGTTAGGGGCTATTTTACTTGAGTCTTATGTTCATTCTATCGGGTTGTTTGGGGCTACTTTCCCTGAGTATTATGTTCATTCTATCGGGTTGTTATGGGCTATTTTACTTGAGTCTTATGTTCATTCTATCGGGTTGTTTGGGGCTACTTTCCCTGAGTATTATGTTCCTTCTATCATGTTGCTAGGGGTTACTTTAATTGAGTCTTATGTTCCTTCTATCGAGTTGTTAGGGGCTACTTTAATTGAGTCTTATGTTCCTTCTATCGAGTTGTTAGGGGCTACTTTACCTGAGTCCTATGGAATTCTAACTTATCGTTTATCCCAGTTACGCATAAGGTACCGTTGTGGTTAAAAATTCCAATTCCAATTGATTAAGAAGATGAAAATGTTGTACAAGTAAAACATTTTCATATTCTTAATCAAACACCTTATCACATCTGGAATCTCTGGAAGGACCAGAAAATATCATGTCTTTCTTCTTGTGACCAATGACGTAGTCAACTTATGTGTTAGAGATATTTTGAATAGTATTGAATAGTCCAACCATAAAGTTGCATTAACGGATAGCCTCTTATTGGCTTGTTTTGAATTAGTGAAAAGTTCCGGAATTGCTAGCTGTTTCTATACGAAGAAAAAGTTCCAAAAATGCACTTGTTAATTACTGACGAAAAGTTTTACGTACCATGCTGAAATAAGTGTCTATTTCAAGACCGGTCTTAATTAAGTACTCAACTTTCGGAAATTTTTTATCTTAACAGTTAGACGAGTTACCTCATTTAAGGTGAAATTTACTACTTGAGTGTTCAAGCCTAGAAATAATCACCTTAAATGAGTATCTGTCAAATTAAATATTGTAAGGGTTTTTGTTACTAACACTGGCTCTTGGTTGACGTGTAGTTTACAATGATTATCAATATGCATTACCCAATGAATGAGTCACGTGTAGCAGGTAATATAAACATATGGCGTTTCAAGGTAAAACACCAGTGTAAAGTGTCAGAAAAATCAAAACAAGTAACAGTGAATAACACCATGTTATTCATCACAGAATATAAGTAGGATAAAAAAACAGATAAATCACAATTTTAAAGATCCTATAACCAGATAACTAGACTTTCTATATTATCTGATTCTGTGGTTTTGTTGAAAGTAACTGATAGCAATGGCGGACTGGCATTAAAGAACCAGCCCAGGCAATATCACATGCTACATACTGGCTAAACACTTAAAATATAAAATCAATTTCTAAGAGTGCGTCAAATGCACTGGCCCATCAGGTTAATTGTACACGTGAAGAGTTTGTTTGTTTGTTTAGCCAGTATGTAGCATGTGATATTGCCTGGGCTGGTTCTTTAATGCCAGTCCGCCATTGCTATCAGTTACTTTCAACAAAACCACAGAATCAGATAATAT
>NW_013668644.1:118774-132459 GCF_000517525.1 Limulus polyphemus | reverse complement strand
TGGCCATGCCGGACGCACGTGAAGAGGGAATAATAAAGTAATTTAAATATTTCACCTTATTTTACTGTAAGGTACGTGTGGTACTGTATCTGTACAATCAGATAGAAAAATTAAAATAACTTCCAGAAACTTAATATCAAAAATAAAATCCCAAACCTCCACAAAACATTTTTTTTTCTAGATTTCTAACTGAGAGCATGATTCAATTAAAGAAACACAGAACACGGGGTGGTTATTTTTGTTTGGGGGGGGGGGCACCTTGGATGCTGATGCACACACGGAGATTCTCGATCATAGTTCACTGGTGGCGCCAATCTCATCTCCAGGTAACCATTTATAAGTTAACAGTGATAAATCAGAAGAAAGGAAGCTAGTCAATACCACCCACCGTCAACTGTTGGTCTACTCTTTGACCAACTCCAACACTGAAAGGGCGAGCATGTTCGGCAACGGGGATTCGCACTCACAACCTGCAGATTGCGAGTCGAGTGCCCTAACCGGTCCTAAAAAAAAGAAAGATGCTGTACACATAGTTTATTCACAGAAAGATATAATAAAAATAGTTAACACTGACTTTGAATGGAATGAAATAGTGTATAAATCAAGTTTGCAGATGAAAGAACGAAAAAAATAGGAGAGACATGATATAATCCAAGATGCTTTGACAACATCAGAGAAAATTGTGCCAGTACCTCTTAACTATAGAATTACTAATGTGTGCCCCATAAGCTTTTTTAAATTGATTTTTCTAAACGACTTATGCCCCAAATTGCTTGAAAGTGTATGACTTTGTTGGTTACAAAATCCCTGATAACAGGAGTCACATAAATGTTTTAAAAATACCGTACGACAGTGTTTTAGCTTGCAAAAAACATTAAAGGAGGAAATAAAATAACTTGTTATTGTTGTGTTTACTAGACGTTGAAGTTAGTTTTTTACCAGATTGTTTAAAATAACTCACCAACGAACGAACAATGTTACAACACTGATGCAAGAAGTGGGGGGTTTATTTTGGTGGAAACGAAATTTGGAATATACTTGAAATAAAACATAAACTGTTGAACATGGAAAACGTGATGTGAAATAGTGAGATTGGAGCATTATTTGAGATGATGAAATTACTAAGATCAAGAGAAAAGAGACAGAGAATTAAAAGAAGACAAGGAAGAACAAGACCAAAAATTAGAAGAAAAAAGATAGAAAATTAACAGAAAACCAGGAAAAACAGGGCAGAAATTATAAGAAGGAGATAGAAAATTAATAGAAAACCAGGGCAGAAATTATAAGAAGGAGATAGAAAATTAATAGAAGACCAGGAAAAACAGGGCAGAAAATTAATAGAAAACCAGGAAAAACAGGGCAGAAATTATAAGGAGATAGAAAAATTAATAGGAAAACCAGGAAAAACAGGGCAGAAAATTAAAAAAACCAAGAAGTAAGAGACAGGAATTGGAGAGAAAGAGAGAATCAGCGAATTATTGCTGTTTATCGGTCGATATTCATATTGAAAGGTATTTTTGGAATATAGTGTTTGGTGTTTTTTTATATATTTTTTTGGAATTAAGTTTTTTCTTTCTAGTTCTTTTTCCTGATTCCATTATTATTGATTTATTAATATTTATGATAAATTATTTATTAATATTGGTGTGAAGTCCTGGCCAGACACTTGTATATGAACTGCGTTTTGGTAAGTGTTGAATTTATTTCTAAATGTTGTTATTGTTGAATAATTTGTTGTTGTTGTTGTTGAACCCTGACTGTAGCGGCGTGTTCATTTTAGACCGTTACAACCGTCAATGTTGCAATAAATTCCCCCTAATTACTGTTGGTTTTTCTATTTCAGCCATGGGGTGCTATAATGTGACGGTCATTTCCACTATTCGTTGACAAAAAAGTAGCCCAAGAGTTGGCGGTGGATACTGTTGATTGCCTGCCTTCCCTCTAGTCTATCACTTCAAACTTAGGTACAGCTAATGCAGATATTCATTGTGTATGTTTACGCAGTAACTAACAAAACGTTCGCTACTGAAGTTAAGTACACAAAAGACAGTTAATTTAGCATTAACCAATTTACATGATGATATCTTCAGCAAACGTTTGAAGTTCACTATTTTCGCTACCAAAACTTGAACTAAAAACTGGTGTTGAAAAGACATAGTTAGAAAATTAACTGCATTAGATCCAATTCTCCTAAACATTATTATCTGGCTTTTTTTATTTTTCACAAGAAAACAGTCGCAGAAAAATTATAAAGCAAATTGTGTTTTGGAATTCAATTCGATGGAAAGAAAAAAAGATTTCATTCCTGCTCAGGGATATTCTTCTCTATTAAATACTTGCTTCACATTTTTGCTAAATTTCTTGTTTCTTCGTTTCACTTCACTCTAACACTTTATAAGTTTTTCTTTGATGGATAATTTAAGCAGTGTATTTATCAAGAGTTGAGTGTGAAATGGGTGGCAACTGCTTTACAGAGAAACATTTGTAGAAATTTACTGGTGATTATACAATCTACTTATGCAGCTAAAGTGTATAGGACTGCTTTTCAGAGTTTTCCGTCTTTCGTCTTCAATTGCTGCCCATTTCACAGTCAACCCAACTTCCTAAGTTCCAAACTTATTTCCAATTTGATTATCCAAGTGTGACGTATTGCAATGGATTCGAAAAGATTCCATGCTACAGAAATGGCATTGTTCACCATGTAATCCAGTGTTTCCCAAAGAGTGGTGCGCCCCCCCCCCCAGGTGGCGCAAGTGATTAAGGTAGAATCAGTAGTGCAATAATGCAAAATTAAGCTTTTTAATATATTTGTTATTGATTAAAATAATAAGTAATTACTACAACACATATGGTATTTTAATGCGTATCCGTGTATTGTATCTCGTTACTTAACTCACCCTTTCACTCATTCAAAAAAAAAGAGGGGCGCGCGCAAAAAACATATATATTAAAGGGGAGCGTGGATAACAAAAATTTGGGAAACGATGACGTAACCTACGAAACTGTTCATCTATGAAAAAGTTCAATTGTCTCTGTGAGAATAGCTTTCGGTATATTAGGGCGAGTGGTTCGCCCGCACAGAGCGCCGACTCGGAGGGGGCGCGAGTTTGCAATTTTGAAAACAAGAATAGATTAGATTTTTTTATGAGAGGCGCAGAACTTATATCTCGCACAGGGCGCCATCAGCGATCGGTACGTCCTCTTGTATATTATATAAAATTTGCTTGACAAACAGGCAAGACATCTATCTACCTGTGGATTCTAAACAGATACTATTTTGTATTTCAGCAATGCCGTATAACTATTGCAGGGATAAATGTAATAGGTTAGAACTATCGGTAAATAATTTTAGAGACGATAATGTTTGTTTGTTTGTTTTTGAATTTCGCGGAAAGCTACACGAGGGCTATCTGCGCTTGCCGTCCCTAATTTAGCAGTGTAAGACTAGAGGGAAGGCAGCTAGTTATCACCACTCACCGCCAACTCTTAGGCTACTCTTTTTACCAACGAATAGTGGGATTGATCGTAACATTATAACGCCCCCACGGCTGAAAGGGCAAGCATGTTTGGTGTGACGGGGATTCGAACCCGCGACCCTCAGATTGGAAGTCAAGCGCCCTAACCACCTGGCCCAAGAGAAATGATAATAACAACGGATGTAATATATTATAAGCATTCTCCTGGAATTTTTACTTCCAAGTTAATGCCCCCAGTGGCACGCTGGTATGCCTGCGGCTTGCAACGCTAGAAACCGGATTTCGATACCCGTGGTGGGCAGAGCAAAGACAGCCCTTTGTGTAGCTTTGTGCCTAACTACAAAGAAACAAACAAATCCAAGTTAATATTGTACGTAAAATGTACTCTCCCCAGTGCTTGTTATATCTGTAACTTACACTTCTCCAGTTATTATTATGTATACAGTTTACATTCCCTTGTTTTTATTTTAGAGAACTGCATAATCCAATAAGGTGATTATCATTCTTCTTTTGTTACGCGTCAGTTACTACTATCAACCAAACAAAACGTTTCATGCTTTAATGTTGAATGAGAGCTTTTTAAGTTATACTTATTTAAAAACAGAACAATAAGTAAAAAATTAGAAACACGTGACTTTAATTATTCTTGTTTTTTTTTTAGAACAAAGACACAGTGGGCTATTTCTTGTGTCTGCCGTAGGAATCGCACTGCGGATTTTAGCGTTGCAAGTCCCCACCAGGGGACAAATAAAATAATTGTTTTGGGAATCCGGGAAACAGAACAATAAGTAAAAAATTAGAAACACGTGACTTTAATTATTCTTGTTTTTTTTTTAGAACAAAGACACAGTGGGCTATTTCTTGCGTCTGCCGTAGGAATCGCACTGCGGATTTTAGCGTTGCAAGTCCCCACCAGGGGATAAATAAAATAATTGTCTTGGGAATCCGGTTTCTGGTATCAGTAAAACAAGTCTGTGGACCTGCTGCTGTGCCATTAAGTTCTTTTAACAGGGCTTCAAGATATACATCACAGAGGATTAGGATCCTAATAAATAAATCAATAAAAATGAAAATAAAGTTTAGGGCGGCTGTTTTAAAAATGGAGATAAATGAGTGAACTATAAATCATCTAACGCTCACAAAAACCATAATAAATTATAATATAAGATTAAAGAATATTGCCAGATTAAAAAAATATATATATATTTACACGCGATATCCGACACAAAAAAGTAAATATTTAAACACTAGATTTGATACATGTTCAGTAAGTTGATCATGTAGGATCCCAGTGTAATATATATATTTCCTTATTTCAGACTGACTAATTTGACTACTCGTCTAAAACCTCTCTCCATCAGGGGAGTGAGAAAGGACGATGAAATTTATTTGTTTTGTTGAATTCGTACAAAGCTAATCTTTACCAACGAATAGGGGATTAAGTTTTACATTATCACGCCCTCACGGTTGAAAGGACTATCATGTTTGGTGATGGGATTTGAACCCACGACCCGCAGATTGTAAGTAGAGTGCCTTAACTACTAGGCTATGCCAAAACTTGACGTTGAGATTAAAATTGGTTTAAATTAGGGGTGCGTATCTCATCATAGTAGTCGATACGATACGTATTTGGATATTAATCCCGCGATACGACACGTATCTAGATACAGGAGTTTTACCAACGGTTTGTTACAAAGTTTGACAGTCTTGTCTGTAATTTATTATCTATATTACTAACATTGTCTTATTTAAGTACTTCACACAATTTACAGTGCTTTTTCAAATTCTCAGGTTTGATCAACTAAATGGCAGCTGGCAAGAGAAGTAAAATATAAAAAAGTTAATATCTGTTTACCTATTTTGTTATTGTTCATTTGTTATGTTACTCTGTATTTAATGTTTTTCATAAAAGAAATGATGACAACATGTAGTACCCAATACTGATCTTCTTTTACTGAATCATTATTTTTTTAATAAATATACTTTATCAGAAATTTTGATTTTTTTCTGTACAAAAGACTTATAATGTTTACTGAAAGTTTGCCAAATTTTGTGAAGATACGTAAATCGTATCGTATTGGACGATGTATCGATATAATCGTATCACGGCTTCACAATACGATACGAGTATCGTATTGCTGTGTTGCTACACCTTTAGTTTAAATCCATCATGTTGTTGCTGTATTTACTGATCCTATTTAAGCGACATTTGTTAATCAGTAGCCCATATATAGACAGCTTATAGCTTAATACAGTCCGATAAACCACACATAAACACACACACACAAAATGCTCGCTTTTCCCAATACAATCTAACAAACTGTTAAAATATTTACTGCTTTCTGAAAATGCATCAGATTTGGTTTTCCTGAATAACAATGTTTGTTTTGTTTTTTATCAAAGCGTTCTTCTCTGTATAAAATAATTAAAAAATAAAGTTATGTCGATGATGTTAAAGCATCAACTTACTTTACAATGTTTACATTAAAGTGAAAATAACAGTTTTTGGATTTTAGTGAAAATAATATATTTTCTTGTTTTGTGATTACATTTTATATAGCGTTATTAGAAGGGTGTGTGTGTGTGTGCTTTCTTATAGCAAATCCACATCGGGTTTGTTTGAATTTATGCACAAAGCTACACAATGGGCTATCTGTGCTCTGCCCACCACGGGCATCGAAACCCGGTTTCCAGCGTTGGAAGTCCGCAGACATACCGCTGTGCCACTGGGGGCTCCACATCGGGTATCTGCTGTGTCCACTGAGGGGAATCGAACCCGCTGATTGTAGCATTGTAAATCAGAAGACTTACCGTTGTCCGACAGGAGGACTTTGAAGAGTGTAGGCTAAGCGAAGGAAGTGCTTATTTTATGGATAATAAAGCCTGGGAAGTGAGTACTCTACATACAACAAATACTGGAATATGCACATTCCACATATAATAAATAATGGTAACTATATAGACTTACAACGCTAAAATTCGGGGTTTAATTTCTCGCGATAGACAGAGCGAAAATAGTCTATTTTATAGCTAAATTCACACACACGAAAAAAAATATTTTCATTTTTTATAGTTATATATTTAATTTATTTACTCAAATAGTTTGTATTTTATTTTTAATGCCACATTACAATGATTTAAAGCACGATTAAAAAGGTTCCGATAAGGTTTTCTACAAACACAAAAAAAAATAATTAACTTTAAAAGCCAAGTTACATTACTTTGATAATACGTTTAACATAAGAATAATTTGACCCGAAAAAAACAACAAGGTGAATCGTTAATTCTCCTGACTGTAAAGTTCTACAGGGGATTTACGTAACTCTATAACATTAAGAGAAGTGATGCCAAGACACATATTTAGCACCTGTGTACTTAGTTCACAGCGATTTCTCGACCACTCGATTTAAACAACGCCACCAGCAGAGGCTTAAGCTGACCGGGGCTCTTTATATATATATATATTAATTTTTTTTTATAGAAATAAATTACTATAATTCTATTTCATTTCATTTTATTTATTAAGCCTATCAATTTATTCAGCTATCTGTTGAAATTATTAGCTTTCGCTTGATGTATAATATTGGTATGAACAGAGCCCGACGGGCCTAACCCTCTTTTTTTAGCTGACAAGGCATTTAGGCTTAAATCCGACTCTGGCCACCAAGGAAAGTTTATGACTACAAGATTATGTCACAGTCCATTGTGAAGAAGTATATTCGTAAGGAGGCATCAATGTTATCAGTGGAAGCGGAGAGATACTTATAGCAATCGGTTTCGAACCACACCAGAAATCAATCTAGACAACGAATCCATCCGCAAAAGTGAAGGCTATGATTACAAAAAGAAAACTTCCTGACCCAAAAAGACACTGTGATGCGATGAAGCTGGGCTTATTTCCTGGAATTGTTAACAAGAGGCTGAACAAAGAACTTGAAACTGACGAAAGCTCAGAGACCAAAATTTTACAAGTTTCTCGTTAAACTTCGAAATGTACGGCCTTTTCACGAGAGGAAAATTCTGTAATCGCAGCAGACTTATTTCACACATATCTGTCAAGCTTCCTGATGCAGCCCCAAGGAACCCCAATTGGCCTGCTTATACATAATTTTGGAAGGCGGAATTCACGTGCAAGTGAAGCGTCTGTAGAAGGTTTGTCAAGATGTGTGATATATAATTGACCTGTTCATTCTTCGCAGAAACACGTTTCACTGAAATTCACGACATCTGGCAACAATACGCAATCATGGTCATGGGAATGAGAACGATCAGTGATGAAGAACAGTTTCCAGGGCAACAATGGGCCTGAAACATTTTTCTTGAAAAGTACGTTTAACTCTGGTTAAAAAAAAATAAACCAGAATACAGGAGTAACATTACTTAGACGTAAAAGTTTTGAGATGGCTTGACTGGGTAATGGAAAAACTTGATTATATATGTACGACGTATCAACATGCCGTCTGAAACCTTTTATTTTTTAAAAAGTAAGTTCCTTGTTATCAAGTTTTAATTCATCACGGCGATTACTCGAGATTGTTTAAGTCTAAACGTCTGTTCTGTTATTCTACGTATATCTTTCCAGTATGCTCCCTTACTTGTTCACCACCGTAAGTGCATCGTACCGTGCAACTATTTCCAAACTTCGCAACAAAATCTTGTCTAAACGTCGTACATTTATAAAATTTTCATCACCTAGTCAATCTGTCTCAAACTTTTTTTTTTTTTATAAAAAAGTGGGTTCCATGTTATCGAGTGTTACTTATACTAACTTTCATGTTTGAAATGTTGGTAAATGTTTAATTTGAACGGAGCGATGTCTTGCTGTGTTCACGTGTATAGATTGTATTTTCTTTCAAACAGTATAAATAAGGCATTCTAAAGAGATGTTGGTTGTGTTTATATATTCGTATTTGATGAGTATAAGTGACTTTTATGAAAGCAATAAAAAAGAAAAAACGATTTCACTGTTCTCACATTAGTAATGCAAATGTAACATTGAAACGCCTGCGTGTTTATACAATATTTCACATATGTAGGCACTTATAAGGTTATGAAAGGTTGTTTCTACACACATTCCTCCTGTAGCAGAGGCACAACCAGAAAGAAGAATACTCGTATATGATAGTTTGCTAAACTGTTTTATAATGCAAACAGGTATATTTTCATTGGTTACTATGGATTTAAGCTAATTATTGCTTGAATATAGTTTGTTAGTTAGTTTGTTGTTATGCACGAAGCTACACAATGGGCTATCTGTGCTCTGCCCACCACGGGTATCGAAACCCGGTTTCTAGCATTGTAAGCCACTGGGGGGCTATTGAATACAGAATCAGCAATAGAAAGTAGCTTGTTTGCAGATTCATCATTTGAGATAATGTTCGAAGTGTATTTTGTCTGTTTGAAGTTAAGCACAAAGCTTCACAATGGGCTATATTTGCTCTGCCCACCACGGGTTTCGAAACTCGGTTTTTAGCGTTATAAGTCCGCAGACTTACCGCTGTGCTAGTTATAATTATTTTCACAGTTTGTTTGTTTGAAGTTAAGCATAAAGCTACAAAATGTGCTATCTTTGCCCATCACGAGTATCGAAATTCGGTTTTTAGCGTTGTAAGGTCGCAAACATACCGCTATGCCACTAGAGGGCATAATTTTAAGAGGCACAAAGAAATGTCCACAGAAACTATTGTTAGTGGAATAGGTTCCAAAAGTCACCAAAAAAACAACAACTAATTTCGAATATTTTTTTCACAAATGCTTTAAAAAACAAGAAAAATTATAGCGGTAGGTTTACAGATTTACAATGCTGAAATCTGTGGTTCGATTCTCCGCGGTGGACACAGCAGATAGCCCAATGAGGCTTTGCTAAAAAACAAACAAATAGAAAAATTATACAAAGTTGAAGGATTAGGTTAATCGTTCATATACCATAAAAAAAGTATTACATTGTGATAAATATGCGAGATTACGTAGAAAAACTATATTTACGTGAAAGTTATTCTATTAAGAACTAGCTGGTGTACCCGTCCCCTGAACGGAAGTCATGTAAATTGATGAATAATGAAAGGTTATGTTCGGGCGTGAAAATTTGTTTCCCTTATATGTAATTGTACAAAAATGCAAAAACGCCATAAAAACTACAAACTGAAAATTTGTTTGTATCTCCTCATGGACCCAATGAACCTCCACACCAAATTTAGTGACGATCCATCTACAGGGGGCAAAGTAGTAGTACAAAAGGCTAAAACTCCCATAAAAACCGCCAAATGTAAAACCGTAAATTTGCATGTATCTCCGCATGGACCAAACAAACCTTCATGCCAAATTTGGTGAAGATCCATCAACAGGGGACGAAGTAGTGGTAAAACACACAAAAACGTCCATAAAAACCGCAAAACTGAAAATTTGTATGTACTCCCGCATGGGCCTAATAAACCTCCATACTAATTTTGGTGAAGATCCATCCACACCCTGCGAAGTAGTTACATGGACATACAACAAACAGTATTATTATATTTACATAGATATAAACTTTCAACAAGATATACATATATATATATATATACATATTTTTTGCTCCATACTCCGGATCTGATGTAGTGAAGCATAATCTCTACGCGCAATGCTCTTACTGAGTGTAGTTTGATGGCGGATGTCACATAGGTTTAACGTCATTTTACCAATATGAAACACTTACATATACCGGACCTTTCTACGGAACTTTACAGATCTCATTATACAGGGAAGCTAACTTGAGAGCTCTTCGATCGTAATTCAGTTTGACGTATCCAATCTGTTGATACAGCCACCATTTCGTATCACATCTAGTCCAGGACTTTCACTTATTGGCATACAGAAGTGCAGTTTTCAAATATAGCGAAGTGCTCTCCATTCCGTGGAGGAGAGTTAATGGACCACCATCATCGAAGCTTTTCCAACTTGTGACGTCATGAGTAATACGTCGAATAGACTTATTTGAAATAAAAACTGAGTTGACTATGTTATTTAGTTTTTCCATCATCTATGACTCTTTTTATCTAAACCCGTTGAGCAATACGTTTAAGTATGTTAGCTGTTGTAAAATAAAGTGTTTTTTTTTTTGCTGTATTCGTAATTACTCTTTTAAAAAAAATATTTCCATTATGTTGAATATTACAAGACAAATCCGAGGTTGTTATAAAAAATAGTTTATTTTTCTAATTCTACATTTAATACCTAACTTATTATAACTCTTATGATGCTGCAGCCTTTTTAAGGATGTAAGAATAACAACTACGTTTTGTTAAATGTTAGAAGGGAGCCTTATGATAAATATAGAGTAGAAACACGGAAACCAAAGTATCATCAATGACTATGTTTCGTTATTATTTTAAATTTACAACAATGGTTATATTATATATGTTTCATGGTTAAACCACATACAACAATGGTTATATTATATATGTTTCATGGTTAAACCACATACAACAATGGTTATATTATATATGTTTCATGGTTAAACCACATACAACAATGGTTATATTATATATGTTTCATGGTTAAACCACATACAACAATGGTTATATTATAGATGTTTCATGGTTAAACCACATACAACAATGGTTATATTATAGATGTTTCATGGTTAAACCACATACAACAATGGTTATATTATAGATGTTTCATGGTTAAACCACATACAACAATGGTCATATCATAGATGTTTCATGGTTAAACCACATACAACAATGGTTATATTATATATGTTTCATGGTTAAACCACATACAACAATGGTTATATTATATATGTTTCATGGTTAAACCACATACAACAATGGTTATATTATACATGGTTCATGGTTAAACCACATACAACAATGGTTATATTATACATGGTTCATGGTTAAACCACATACAACAATGGTTATATTATACATGGTTCATGGTTAAACCACATACAACAATGGTTATATTATACATGGTTCATGGTTAAACCACATACAACAATGGTTATATTATATATATGTTTCATGGTTAAACCACATACAACAATGGTTATATTATATTTGTACAATTCCCCATAGAAACACTTTAAGTTATTTACCAACAATAACTTATATATATATATATATCGACCAGACCAACTGCATGATCAGGGTCAGAGCGCTTACCGTTACTATGTAAAATGCAAGTGTATAAACATAAATGCTTGAGTATGTGATTCACCGTTAATTTAAAGAAATATCTTCTTTTTGTTGTAAAATTACTTTATTAAACGGTTTCACCTTGAATTTAATGGATATGGCAGTCAGTGTTTTGAGAAATGATTAAACATATATATTTAAAAATTGACGGATAACTTCATTAAAATTAAATCATATATTTGTTTTTATAATATTTTTCATATTATTTTAACCACACTTTAAAATATGGGTTTTAAGATATAAAAATAACGGTTAATTGTATGTATTTTTACGGTGCGTGTTTGACGTTATTCAAAAGAGAAAAGGAAGCTTTAAGAAAACCTGACGAAACATAATACTTTTAAAGCAGTGAAAAATATGTATTTTATATCAATGGTTAAATGTTATATCTTGTTTGTTTGTAGTTGAAGACAAAGCAACACAATTGGTTATCTGTGATGGCCTCCCAATGGCACAGCGGTATGTCTGCGGACTTACAACGCTAAAAAACGGGTTTCGATACCGTAGTGGGCAGAGCACAGGTAACCCTTTGTGTAGCTTTGTGCTTAACTACAAACAACATTATCTGTGATGTGCCAACCACGGTGTTAAAATTCGATTTTTAGCATTATAAGTTCGCAAACTTACCGCCTTGTCACTGTGGGACAATAAATGTTATAATGTAATAAATTATAGCCAAAGGCCTTAATTTGATTAAAATATATATATATTTTATTTATACTCAAGATGTAAATATATATATTGACATAATTACATACTTTTACTTTTGTAAGTGTGCTTCCTGAAAGGGAGTCAAAACCAATTAAGGAAATTTCATATTACGAAAGAATCGCACACCAACAATACAAAACAGGCGGAATGTATTTATACAGACGAAAACACTTAATACATTGGGTTACAGAGCTCATTTTGCGGAGTCCAGTATTAGTATTTCAAGATACTTAAGCCTTGAAATCATTCGTCTCACAAAAACGTTTGTTTCTTTGTTAAGCACAAAGCTGCACAATGGGCTATCTGTGATATGCCCACACCGAGTATCGAAACCCGTTTTTTTTTTTGCAGTGTGAGCCCACAGACTTACCGCTAAGACACTGGGAGATAAAAAAAAATGTTATTGATTTACTTCTAAATAACTTATAAATTGAACTGGTTATCATTCTCCAATGTTGTAACTTTGTGTCTGAGTAATACAACTTTAGATTAGAAGCGATTTAATTTCATTTGATAATTATACAGATTGTATGTTCTCAAGTGATTCAATAAAAAAAAAGACTGTTTCTCGTAATATTGAACTTATATTTTTTGTTAACTTCTTTTTATTGTTGAGCACAAAGCTACGCAATGGACTATCATGGGCCCTACCAATCGCGGGTATCGAACCCAAGTTTTAGGGTTATAAATTTCCCCAGATTAACCACTGAGCCACCAGGTTTTTTTTTTGTTTTTTGTCGTTGTTAAGGAAAACAGCTATATGTACTAAATCTTCTCCTTCGAATTACAGGTTAGTAGTGATTTTTTTAAATGAAAATTTTGCTTCTTGGCAGCACAGCTAATGAGGAAAAAAACAACAACAACACGTGCGCTGTTTGAGTACAGTCTTTCTTTCTAAAACAATTCTTGTAAAACAAATTATTTTCTGAGATTCTCAGTAGAATGCGTTTGTTTGTTTAAGCGCAAAGCGTTATAAGCAAAGTAAAAGTTTTTAAATATTTTTTTTCTTTCCAGTACTTTCGTTAATTCAGATTAAATTAACGAAAGTACTGGAAAGAAAAAAATAAATAAAAAACGTTCACTTTAACTAATATTCTTTTGCACATCCTAAACCCCATATCAGTAGTTTTGTTTTCTAGTAATCATAGAAGGGAATATTTTTTCTTTTTTTGTGTGTGTGTATTAAAAGGCCCGGCATGGCCAGGTGGTTAGGACGCTCGACTCGCAATCTGCGGGTTCGAATCCCTGTCACACCAAACATGCGCGCCCTTTCAGCTGTGGGGGCGTTATAATGTGACGGCCAATCCCACGGTCAAGA
>NW_013668644.1:114678-117845 GCF_000517525.1 Limulus polyphemus | reverse complement strand
ACGGTCAAGAGTAGCCCAAGAGTTGGCGGTGGGTGATGATGACTAGCTGCCTTCCCTCTAGTCTTACACTGCTAAAACAGGAACGGCCAGCGCAGATAGCCCTCGTGTAGCTTTGCGCGAAATTCAAAACAAACCAAACCAATACACATATTGGCTCTTACACTTATGTAACATTAGCATGTAACAATAATGATTTCTTGCTGTCGACAGGTAACTGATGAAGGAGAGAAGAAATGTAGTTGTGTTATAGGAGTTCCAATTTTACGAATAATATATGCTCATTTGAAACCAGCATAACCCTTTGGAAATGCAAAAGGGGCACGCTACATACGTTGCAAGCTCAAACGAAAAGGATTGGTAAAAACAACCATCCTCAGTTGACAGTGTCTGTATTCAGAAGCCTCATTATTGTTTTTTAGCGTATTAAAAAAAATTAAACTACTCTATGACTTGTTTATGAGTTGATAATCTGAACATTTCAGGGCGCGGGTTATCCCTGTGATAGAGCTCAGGATTTCGGAACTGGCGAGCCGGGTTGGAATCCGTGTGATACCACAAAATATTCTCCGCAATTTAATTTGTGGGTGCGTTATAAGAATGACAATCAATTCCTTAGCACGGATGCTGCTGATTGGTTACATTCTCTGTAGTTAATAGTTCAAAATTTGGGACGGTGGCAAATAGTCTTAGTAACTTTATCATAAAAATAGAAATACTCAGCTTTTCAAAATTCAGAAAATGTATTTACTTGAGGATTCTTTAACAACTATTAAAACAGCTCGATATTGTATTTTAAATTCGAGCCTCATATCATATGGTTTTATAAATCATTGTTGTTTGTTATTAAGCACATAGCTACACAAAGAGCTATATGTGCTCTGCCCACCACGGGTGTCGAAACCCGGTTTCTAACTGTATATTTTTAATAAGTAAAGACAATTGATAAAACCAAATCCAAGGCAGAATTTTAGGCTACGCCATATCATTTTTAATAATCTCTCAAGTATAAATACTTTAAATCTTCTCTAGGTGTATAGGTTATTTATTTATTACTTTTTGCTTAAGATGTTGGTATGTATGCATATTTAAGTAATTTTGTAAAGCAGAATTTAATTTCAAACGCACGAGGACCACAGGAGGTGACATAAGGGAGTCAGATTCTACCACTGAACCTGCTGTATTAAGTTACGAAGTATGTTTTTTATAATTATTAGCGTCCTCTGATGAGTCAGCGGTAAGTTTACGGACTTCTAATATTGAAATCCGGGGTTCGATTACCCACGGTAGAAAAACTTCATATTGCCTATTGTGTGATTTCGATTCAAAACACAAACAAAATTATTAGCACACGTTGAAATTATTAAAGTGTAAATCAAATGCGAAAGGAGCTTTGTATAAAAAAATGACTTTGCCAGATCTTTTCCATCCTCCATTTACATCAAAGTAAAGCAGTTTAATGTCATATATTTAAAGTAAATTCTGAAGCCACTGAAGCTTTAGGAATTTTCCAGCCAAGAAATCAAAGATTAGAGATCGGTATTAAAAGATATATATAATGATAATGCAAGCTGGCTGTTTTTTATCATTAAAAAAAGCAAAAATTGAAAACTAGATATCGAGTTTCAAATTATGTAGTTCTTTCACTCTTTAGCTTTACCATACCATCGGTAGAGGGCGCCATCAAAAAGAATAGTTCACATTCATGATGACGAGGAACCCACTTGAAGTAAATATATATATATATATATCTTAACCTGATGATGACCTAAAGAGGTCGAAATGCTGTTACTTGTTTTATGTTTTTAAATAAAAGTTTTCAATACCTATATCAGCCGCCTCTACTGTACATTTAGAATAGTTCACAGTCCCGTATTCTAATGATATTACAGGATCGCGGAATAACGTACAGATTTTACACATCCAAATTTGTTTTGGAGAGGAATTCAAGATGAACTTTAAGCTGGAAGACCATGCAGAATAACTCTGATATTTTTAGCATATATTCAATAATAAACATAAAAAAATTTGGAATAAATTTAGTAAGATATGTGCATTCTAGGATTTTTTTTTTGCGTGTGCTGATTGTAAAACTACTCGACACTTTGGCGGGAAATAATGATGGCGTGTTTCTTTTGCTCAGTTTGTATGCATAATAGATTGTAATTTCGTATCAGAAGATAATATTAACAATTTGTATGACTATAAATTGAAGATTAACAATCTGTTTATACGAAATATTTATAGTAGATCTCTCGACTCGGCGTTTGTTTTCTAAGATGTGGTTTCTTTATATGATGACAATCATGACGTTATCTTTCTACCTGATGTGTATTTTGTAAATGGAAATATGCTTTTCCATGCGATAGAAATTTCACAGGTAACTTAACTGTATACCTGCTTTTTCTCCATAAAATATAGTCGCTTTACTTTTTAATCCCCCACCCCCCTAGATTATGGCTAGTTTATCTTCCTGTTTGATGGATTTTTTTCTGGATTGCATGCAGTACTTGTATCTTTCTGTATGATGTTGCTCTAAAGGGTTATAGTTAATGTATCTTTAATTGCAGTTTCGATACCTTACAAAAATGCTGTCTTTGAAAGTCTTTGCTTCCCTGGAATATGTTTTGTGTGTGCATTCTATGTATTATATTTGTTTCCAAAGTTACATTACTTCTACAGAAACTTGTTCTATTAAATACTTATGCGGCAGATTTCCTACGATATGATTCGCTTCATTTCCTATTCTGGTTTGATTTCTCTCTCCAACATTGTTGCTTTATCTTTCTACGTGATTATATTCTTTTAAAACCTGATTTGTTTATATCACCACTAGATGTCATTTTCTTAACTGTAGTTCTATATTGAATTGTTTACTTTAAAATGTAGCTCCTCGATTTTCTTGATCCTTTTTGTCTTTGGGAAAGCGACGTGGCTTAATGGTTAGCACGCTCGGACTGTAGTCTCAGTGTCAAAAAAAAAAAAATACAATCCGCACTTTGAAGCAGTGAGTGCGCCATAAAAATAGCGCTCAAGTCCCATTATTGAGACAGACTAGGTTAGTCCTCTAGTCTATCAATCCTTTGTAACTTTGCGCGAAAAATTCTGAAGCAAACGATTCTTTATATTTTTTACTTGATGTTACTTCCTCTAAAAGGTTTTGTTTTAAA
>NW_013668644.1:113225-114657 GCF_000517525.1 Limulus polyphemus | reverse complement strand
TCGCCCCCATGGCTGAAAAGGTGAGCATGTTTGATGTGACGGGGATTCGAACCCGCGACCATCAGATTGCGAGTCGAGCGCACTAACCACCTGGCCTCCTCTAAAAGTAGTTAGTTCTAGTTATCTTTTGCTTTGTATGTTCTTCACGACATGGCTTATCTATCCATAAAAAATAACTATTTTTAATTTCTTTTTCTAGATAACATTTTATCTTTCTTCCAGATATTTTGATTCCAAAGAATTTGGGACTTTTTTATCCATCTGCTTGATGTGTTTCCGGTAATTTTGTTCTATATTTTATCTTTCTTCCAGATATTTTGATTCCAAAGAATTTGATACTTTTTTATCCACCTGATTGATGTCTTTCCGGTAATCTTGTTCTATATTTTATCATAATGCATGGCGTTTTTTCTCGATTGTGTTTGTTTTCCATTTTTACCTGGTTGTGTGTTCATATATTCTGTCTGGTACATTTACTTTTCGTCGTCTTTGTTTCCAATAATGGTTCATTCGCCTCCTGTTTGGCATTATTTATCTTGATTGTGGTTCCTTTTTTTCTCACGTGTTAATAGTTCTTTAAGTGTGGTTGTTTCATATCTCCATATAGTTATGCTTTTCTCGAATATGTTTCGTCTATCGTTTCCAAAAAATATTATTCCTTTACTTTTCCA
This sequence comes from Limulus polyphemus, assembly GCF_000517525.1. Taxonomy (NCBI): domain Eukaryota; kingdom Metazoa; phylum Arthropoda; class Merostomata; order Xiphosura; family Limulidae; genus Limulus; species Limulus polyphemus. The sequence goes on along the minus strand of NW_013668644.1, from coordinate 113,986 downwards.
GCTGTCGTTACTTTCCTAAAAACAGTTGGTTTATTTTTCTATTCGCACATTATCCATTGATTTTTCTATACCTAATGTTTTATCAATTAGAAATGTGACATTAATCTTTCCATTTGATATTATTTCCATAAACGTTTTATTGCTTATACCTCTACTTGGAGTTATTTACCTAAAATAGGGCTCTTGTAACCTGTAAGTGAGCGGTGTTTTCTTAGAATATGGTTTTTAAACCTTTCATATTTTGTTGTTAACCTAGATTATGATTTATTCATTTTTCTATTTTGATTTGTCTCCGTTCCAGTAATACCGGCCTAAGTTGGAACAAGCATTATTTTTGGCAAGTAAGATTTGTGTTATCTAACAAACTCATATATAGCTTTAAATGTAAACTATTGTACCACAACTTTTTGTCTAAACACATTCTCTTTAGCTGTGACAGGTAGCGTACCCGTGGAGTGTTGGCAAAGCAACAGTTGTTAAAGTGCTCCTGAAAGGCAACAAATTTGTCAGACTTGGAGACACACAATAAGATATAGATTAAGTTACTGATGAAGCAATTGCATTTGTTGCAACATGTTCTGGAAGGAAAGAACAAGGAGCATCGTGTCTGATATTCAGTACGCAATGTGGTGGTTTGTTTGTTTTGAATTTCGCGCAAAACTACACGAGGGCTATCTGCGCTAGCCGTCCCTATTTTAGCAGTGTAAGACTAGAGGAAAGGCAGCTAGTCATCACCACCCACCGCCAACTCTTTACCAACG
>NW_013668644.1:80092-113115 GCF_000517525.1 Limulus polyphemus | reverse complement strand
AGAGAAAAGGCAGATAGTCATCAACACACACCGCCAACTCTTTTACCAACAAATAGTGGGATTGCCCGTCACATTATAACGCCTCCACGGCTGAAAGGGTGAGCATGTTTGGTGTGATAGAGATTCGAACCCGCGACCCGCAGATTACGAGTTTAGCGCCATAACCATCTGACCATGCCGGGCCCGCAATGTGGTGGCTAAAACAGCAAAGAAAACGCAAGTAAGACCCTAGAATTGAGGTATCTGTCCCCAAAGTCAGAAACATTCACACAAAACGTCAAGCAGACATCTTCAAATCTACATTCATTCGAGGCCCACATAACTTTGACCCCACAGATCATGGATGAGTCAAGGATAAAGTCCAAATTTCTGTAGCCCGTGACGATGCCATCAGACGTGCCACCAGCAGCTACTGCTTTGCTTTAAATAATTTAGTGTGGATGTGCACCTGAATACCTCTGTTCAACAACGAGATGTGGGTGTTATGTGGCTCAGTTAATCTGCAGTCTTCTGTAGCTGCAACATGACAAACAATTGACACACATTACTGAGTCAAGTGATGAGGATTCCATTAATGACTTCAAATAAATTAATGAATTAGATGATATTTGAACTAGCTCATCTACTAACAGGTCTACTGTTTTACAGACACACCGAACTATTAATGGCACCAATCCATTATAGTAATCATTCGTCCATCCATTAATCTTCCATCTGTTTGCTTGTAAATTTTATTGACACTGTATTTGGTTAGCAATTTTTGAGAATTATGGTGTCTGTTTGTGATTACTGTCATCCCAAATTGATTGGAAAATTCATAGTCTAGTTTTTCACAAGCTTGTGCCAATAAATACTATCACCTAGTAATTCCATGTGTGCTACAGATCTACCTCATTTACTCAGACATCAGAATAGGTATCATACGTTGATTTGTGGTCATTCACGTATTGTTTTGTAGTCTGACTCATAATTTTACAAAAATTAATGACCCTGTAAATGAAATGAAATCAGTTCTCTGACCCCAAAAGCCTAGTCACATACCTAAAAGTATCATCCCAGCTAATACATGTGCCAAACTATTGGTCACTTTCATGTTGCAGCAGTTATCTGGAATATTTTAAATTCTTCAAGGGAGCCAAAGTGGCACCATTCAGATTCTTAATCAGTACACCTCATATAAATATAAAAAAAACACTGAAAAACATTATGTGGACAATAATTTTTGGTTCACACTAGATTCGGGGTTTGGTACCCAACTAGTTCACCACATTCACTCAATACACTTGCCCTTGTTTTCTTTTTTAGTGTCTAAACAGATTTTAGATTTATGGATCTGTGTGCCATTTCTTTCTGTACGATGATCTCAGTCAGAATTCATAAAAATCCTTATCTGACTACTATGAGGTAAATCAAAAAGCCAGAAAATACCATAGACTTCTAAAAACTTACTCAATAATGTCAAATACATATACCTTCATATACAACGATTGTGTGTTTCGTAAGCCATATCTTATTCTTTCTTTAATATTATTTTCCAATTGTAATGTCTAATCTTTCTGTTTATTAGAAAGATTATTTTGCATTGTTAGCTTCGTACACAGATTTAGGACTAATTTAAATCTAAACTTGCCAAACTTCACAAGGTATTTTTGGGATTATGGACGAACATACTGCTAACAGGAAAGCTACTCAACTGATGAAACAATGGATTATGATCATTACAGATAAGAGAGTAAGTTCAGTATATTTATTTAGCTATATCGAGTAAAGGCAAATACTATCACGATTAGCAAAAAATTTAATTCTTACATATAAGGTTACTTGTCAACATTAGACTCCATAACAAAACAAGTACTATTAACAAAGAACATGGTTTCAGTTATTATGTTGGGGGGGGGGGGGAAAGAACATGATCAAACGAAAACTGCTGACATCAAATTATTACTAAATCTCTATCTTAATGATAAAGAGTAAGTCTACGTTTAAACTTTGAAATATGTTTAATAATTACTTTAGTACAAATGAAATCTTTTGGCATTTCAACCTTTCTTTGTGACTGAATCAATAATACATTGACATATTATAGAATAATAATTTAATATATTATTTTGCAGATGGGCTATCTGTGCTCTGCCCACTACGGGTATTAAAACCCAGTTTTTAGCATTGTAAATCCACAGACATACCGCTGTGCCCCTGGGGGGAATGTGGAGAAGAAAATCTTACTCTTATTTTTTAATTTAATACATGAGTCCACTGGTAGGATAGCTGTAAGTCTACAGACTTACAATGCTGAAATCCAAGGTTCGATTCCCCGTGGTGGGCACAACAGATACCCCAATTTGGCTTTGCTCAAAACAAACAAGCCTTTAATACCCGAATATATACTCGCATTATGGGCCTTAATCAACATTCAGCACATTTGTTTTTAGGATTATGACTTCACGGAAGAAAGTTCTCAAGTTCCCCACAGAGTCTCCCCCTCTCAAAATATTATGGGTGGAAATGATATATACTGAAATAACATTCATGCTATTCAAATTAAATTTTGCACTGCAGCGTACTCCATTTCTTTCCCCACAAAATACTTTTCTCATGACTCAGTGGCAGAATATCCCAATTTTTTATAGTTTCAAATAATATAGGAGTATGACTTACCAACAAGTATGCTGGACAATTATGTTTCAGTTTACACTTATTACTAAGTTATTCACCGTTTCTTAAAGTATCTTACGAACTTTAAATACCATCTCAAGATGTAACAGATGTTTATCAAGTGCATTCAAGGTAGCTTGCTTTTATTATACTAAACTTCTCCAGTACATAATACAGCTTTCAGTTTTGTTTTACACAGCAAAACTAATCAAAATATTAGCTGCCAGTTGTCAACAAAATATCAGTTAGTACTAGCTCAGGCAGTATAATAGAAGAAAACAGATGGACATTTACAGAACCGATGTCATACCTAGAATAACAAGGTGCATCACCAGGAAAATTGTTTTAATTTTTCATTCCCACAAGAGTCCATATTCAAACCATACACATCACATGTAGAAAAAGCTCACAAAATGTAGTTTACTTTTAAAATCTCGAAAGAAAAACGAATACATCATTACAAAAATTAAAGTTTAGCTTTTTGTTTTAATCAAATCATTTTCTGAAGGTTGGTAATAAGTAGTATTGGCAGTATTAATGAAAATTTTAATTGCAGAATATACACATTTCACAATTCAATGAATGTTAGTACTTCAAATGCCTCAAAAATACCCATTGATCAAAGAAGGAATTGAGTCACAGCTTCAAACTTATATTCCAAATATATTATGAAAAGTATTTTTAGGTAACAGGTTTTTACTTATAATGAACAACTTTTAAATGCTGTGACATTAAAATTTTGCAAGATACATTTTCTTTTTGTACTCCACAATTAACATATGAATAGTATTTTAAATGTAGAAACATCAAATAAAATTTGTAGAGATGTCAGAAACATCAAACAATAAAAACCTAAATATTATCACGTGTACTTCCATGCTTCGGGTAACAGAGTTACATAACAATAATTACTATGTAGTTTCGCTACACTCCTGTGATTTTTTTTAAATTATCAAATTTGCATATTGGAATTAAATAACACCTAGATAAAATGAAATAGAACATATTACTTCCAACAACAATTTTTTTTTTATCTCTTACATTTGTGCATGTGAATGTGGTTATAATTATATAGAAAAAAACACAATTTTTACTACCCCAGCATTATCAAAATAAGCATAAATCACAGAAGTAATATTAATTCTATTTCAAAATATGTATAAAATTCCCAGTATTATATGTACAAGCAAATAATTATTTAATACTAATGCTTTAAAACCAAATTTTTTAACACCTTTGTTTCTTAAATATTTTGCTGTTTAAAAATATTGTTATCCTTACAACTACATGGAATACCACTAATCAAGTAACACAACTTGACAAAATGACTTTTGACCAGCAGATTTTTAAAATCAAATACCTTATGAAAACAATTTTCTTATCCACATTTGTTTCATTTATATCAAAAAGTGATGATTGTTCAGATTTTCCAAGTAATGTACCAGAAACTACTTCTGATCTGTGTACCACAGACCAGTTCTGATCTGTGTACCAGATACTAGTTCTGATCCGTGTACCAGAAACTAGTTCTGATCCGTGTACCAGAAACTAGTTCTGATGTGTGTATCATAGACTAGTTCTTATCTGTTTACCAGAGACTAGTTCTGATCTGTTTACCAGAGACTAGTTCTGATCTGTTTACCAGAGACTAGTTCTGATCTGTTTACCAGAGACTAGTTCTGATCTGTGTACCAGAGACTAGTTCTGATCTGTGTACCAGAAACTAGTTCTGATGTGTGTACCATAGACCAGTTCTGATCAGTGTACCAGAGACTAGTTCTGTTCTATGTATCACAGACCAGTTTTGTTCTGTGTACCAGAGACCAGTTCTGATCAGTGTACCAGAGACTAGTTCTGATCTGTATACCATTTACCAGTCCTGAACTGTGTACCAGAAACTAGTTGTGATCTGTGTACCAGAAACTAGTTGTGATCTGTGTACCAGAAACTAGTTGTGATCTATGTACTAGAAACTAGTTCTGATCCGTGTACTAGAGACTAGTTCTGATCCGTGTACTAGAGACTAGTTCTGATCCGTGTACTAGAGACTAGTTCTGATCTGTGTACTAGAGACTAGTTCTGATCTGTGTACCAGAAACTAGTTGTGATCCGTGTACCAGAAACTAGTTGTGATCCGTGTACTAGAGACTAGTTCTGATCCGTGTACCAGAAACTAGTTGTGATCCGTGTACCAGAAACTAGTTGTGATCCGTGTACCAGAAACTAGTTCTGATTCATGTACTAGAGACTAGTTCTGATCCGTGTACCAGAAACTAGTTCTGATCCGTGTACCAGAAACTAGTTCTGATCCGTGTACCAGAAACTAGTTCTGATCCGTGTACCAGAAACTAGTTCTGATCCGTGTACTAGAGACTAGTTCTGATCTGTGTACCAGAAACTAGTTGTGATCTGTGTACCAGAAACTAGTTGTGATCTGTGTACCAGAAACTAGTTCTGATCCGTGTACCAGAAACTAGTTCTGATCCGTGTACTAGAGACTAGTTCTGATCTGTGTACCAGAAACTAGTTCTGATCCATGTACCAGAGACTAGTTCTGATCCGTGTAACAAAAACTAGATCTGATCTGTGTACCAAAAACTAGATCTGATCTTTGTACCAGACAGTAGTTCTGATCTGTGTACCAGAAACTAGTTCTGATGTATGCCCTGATCAGAAATTATTGATAACTACACAGTCACCTTGCAAACCTGCAACACAAACTACAATAAAAAACACTAGATGTTTCAATCTATCTTTAAATTTATAACAGAAATGAAATATGGTCTTCACTCGGTGAATAAGCACATACATGTATCTATTTAAAAACAAACATCACGTAAATATATAAAATAGAATTTATCTGTAGAGAAAAACAAAGGTCTGACAACAAGATATTAACTATACAGTTAAGTACACAAGAGTCCAATGGTCATTTTGACTGAAGCATATCTACTGGCTGGGGGTATGGAAGCCTAGGTTGCCTCCAAATGATGTGGGGTTGTATATGTTTTCAAATGCATTCCGAGTCATTTTGGACAATTTTCAGAATCAAATTTTAACTTGACTTTGTAGAAGAAATAAATTCAGAAATCATTTAAACACTTGTCATGTTACTAAACAAATCAACCTCACGATCACATGAAATTAGTTAAATGTTTTAAACATTAATACTCAGTCCTGTTATGAGTATGGTCAATTATTTTTTTAAACCTCAGTTGTACATAAAAAAATATATCACTCAATTAACTAATTACAACTTTTCCTTGTAGAAATGAAAATGGTTGGAAGTTTAGACCAATAAAGATGAGAACGGCATTGACAATAAAATGCAAAATGTGTTTATTGCACATTAAATTTAAACCATGTTTTGTAGTTATGTCTATGGAAGGAAATTTTGATGCATTTCAGACTATAGATTGAGAACTTTCACCCATGTAAGTATCAATCCTTAAAAATACTGGTAAAAAAAAACAGCTACGACAAATGCGTATAAAAAGTCCAAAGCATTTTAAAACTATTCACATTCCCTTCAATACATGTATTAATCCATAAATAATATTTAGTGGCCAACTGCACAGTTTTAACAGGTGTTAAAAATGCAAATTTAGTATTTTTCTGTGTTTTTAGAAATCCCAAGAAGAGATTTACCAAAGCTCTGTACAATCAAAGTTTTCAACTTTGGAAAAGGCAAAAGTTACAAATTAGCTGGAATGCTATGAGAATGCAAAAGCAAAGATTTTTTTGATATATGTAGGACTGATATTTTAAGACTTTTTGAGGCATGACCACATGTTTGCAGTAGTCTACGAGTGGTTTATAGGAAGAAATTAAAAACATTTCTAATGAAAGTTGAAAGTATACTTGAAAAGTACAAATATTAATTTTTATGATTATTACATACACACAAACTTATGGTTAATACAAATTTGTCATAGTTTCTTAGATTATTTCTTAAGAAAAGTTTTTTCTTCTCTGTGATTTTTTATACAAATACCTAGAATATTGTATTAACTCATTGTTTGAAAAGCAGCAGAGATAAAGAGTGAAATTTGTTTTCAACAATAATAATTATAACAAAACACACAAACACATAAAATAAAAAGAAGTAATTAATTTTCCAAAAATCACACAAAATTTACATAGAGTTTCTTTAAAATGATTTAACAGATATGCAGCCATTTACATTTTTTTACATGATAAAAAATTTCAAACTTAACCTTTATGAACAAACTAATTATTTGTCAACTCAAGTGAACCTAACAAACAAGAAAACTATATAGCATCTGGTAACAATATTAAACTGAATATTTTGTTAAAGTATACTAAAATACTGGACTGCTTAGAAACCAGGTTCTCAGGCAATATCATCATAGTTAATATCTAGTTTAATGACATAATACTATGCATGTTTGAAAAATGATCTTTGCTTCTTCATCCATACTAACCTCACAATTTGCAAATTCATTAGTATTTCATTTAACAGTATATCTTTTAATACCCACATCATGCTGATATGAGACATTCTAATTTTTTTCTGCAGCTAAAAAAATTAAAATAGGCATTTTTACATCACAAGTAAACCACTAACAAAGAGCCTACAATGCTATATCACTGGGTAAACAAAATACTTATCATGCTGAATGTTATATGTTTCACGTAAAACAATTTACATTGTATTTTACACAGACTGAAACATGTTCTGTTATACTAACATGAAAATACACAGGGTAAATGTATGGAATGTTACATGAAATTTGACATCTTCGGAATTATAGTACTATCATCCAGACATTGTAAGAATTGACTGAAAACCAAGAATCTATAACACAGCAGAGCAGATAATTAAGTACATGGTTACTAATTAACTGTAAATCATACTGACAACAATTCATGTAACATATTGGATTATGTGTTGTTGATATCTTCGGAATTATAGTACTATCATTCAGACATTGTAAGAATTGACTGAAAACCAAGAATCTATAACACAGCAGAGCAGATAATTAAGTACATGGTTACTAATTAACTGTAAATCATACTGACAACAATTCATGTAACATATTGGATTATGTGGTGTTGACATCTTCGGAATTATAGTACTATCATCCAGACATTGTAAGAATTGACTGAAAACCAAGAATCTATAACACAGCAGAGCAGATAATTAAGTACATGGTTACTAATTAACCGTAAATCATACTGACAACTAACACATAATCCAATATGTTACATGAATTGTTGTCAGTATGATTTACAGTTAATTAGTAACCATGTACTTAATTATCTGCTCTGCTGTGTTATAGATTCTTGGTTTTCAGTCAATTCTTACATGTCTGGATGATAGTACTATAATTCCGAAGATATCAACAACACATAATCCAATATCGTAGTGTCTTTAGTTTCATTAACATTATTGTTATTTACCCTAAAAGTGCTGGATTGGTCTAACCAACTCATTTATATCAGAAAAAGTTTCTAGCAAATGTGATTCATTTATCACTTAAAGAAGAATATGAATAATCAATTATTTTCTGAAATTCATCTAATATTTTTTCCTTGGTTACAAATCGACTAATTTCATTCACTTTGACTATAGTAGTAAAGCCAGATCCTCATCCACAATAACCTGCATATTATTTCTAAAAGGACAGAAGTTTATTAAAAACATAAACCATTTAGAGATATTCAGAAACTTAAGGTAAACACACCCACTAAATCCTAATTAATTAGTCAAGTTCCCCCTCAGGCTTGAAAAAATTGGTTGAAACAAATAAAGAGGAATTTGTGTTTATACCTGTACCAAGATCTTGAGTCACAAATAAATATATCTAAAGGAGAAGAGTAGACAAAAATGTATGAAAAAAAAATAACTATTAAAAATAAGCCAAGAGGCCAAATATTATAGCCATTATACAAGTTTGTGTTGTAAATTTTCCCATTTACCATGAGAAAGCTACATAATGTTAATATTTTAAGATGTCTTTAATTGTAAAATAAAAATTACTGCCACAAACATAAAGTTATTACACAGAGATGACTGTGCACTGTTGAAATAAACAGGTCTACAACAATTCACATTTCATAAGACTGGAATTTGACAGAAATGAGACACGAACAAAACATAAATGTAAAATTACATTTATATTTTGATTTTCTTGAAACTGAAAATTCTCAACTAATGGCAATTCAGGTAGTGAAGATATATTAGGCAATAAGATTTACTGTTATTGAATTTTATTCAAAGATCTTTAAAGATGCTTAACATTTCATGTAAACAATAGCCAACAACAATTTCCTTATGCATCTCTTCAAACAACAGTTAACTGAGATAATTCTTTTATTTTATGAAGTTTCAGCATAAGTCATTCAACACTGATTTACAGTTCGGGTTAGGACTAAAACTCTTTAGATGCATGAAAAGAGAAACTTCTTAAAAGGTAAAGTAAAAAAACATGACTTAATCATAAGAACTGTATAAGATATGCAGAATGACTCTAGTACAAAGGTTCGGAGAGGAAAAACTTAATTTGTCTCAAAGTCCCAGACAAAAAAACAACAACAGAGTAACCATTGAATCTCATAAACATACTTGGACATCTAAACTTTTCTTTTTTTAACTTACTCAGGAAGAACAAGTTCTAAAAATTATGACAAGTAATCTCATAATTATTTTTTTGATACCAAATAAATAAAACTGATATTTTAAAATTTATTTCAGCAAATTATGTCACGTGGAGAAATGGTAAGTCAAATTCTAAAGTTGTTTCAAGTGGTAATTCAAATTTATTTCAGGCTTTGCAACAAACAAACATGGGAAAACTATAATTACTTAATACATAAAAGGCATTTCAAACACTTTTACAATTTACCATTAGGAAAATGTTCAGCTATGAGGATTGCTGAAAATATTCCACTGAAATAATTTTAAGGTACTGTTATTTCTTTTTAACACATTAACAGAAAGTTCGAGCATGAAGAATATGCCTCAAGGATTGGGGCAAAATAACACATTCTTTCTCAGCTTGAGTGAAATGGTGTAAAATTCTTGTTAACATTGCATTAAAATAGTTCCCAAAAGAATCCAATTTGGAAATAAAGTACAAATAGTTTGGCAAAAAGTCTACACAGATCAACTATTAAAAAACAAAAGCATCAAGAATTATAATATGTACTTTACTTTTATTGACATCTAAGTATGTTGAAAAGTTCTCTGCCTAAAAATTTCTGTAGACAAAAAAGAAAAAAAAGTCCTGCAGTATTTCTTTGTATTATCACTGTAAAAGAAAGTTACCGATAGTCAATGTATTTATTACAGTGTAGAAGACACAGTTCTTCTTTCTTTCTTTTTTTTAAGTTATTAATACGGAAAAAATTTTAATTTCTATAAATTATCCCTGAGAACCATGAGTTTCTAAGTTCACTATTTCGTTGGTTTAAGTCAGTTACTCAAGCCAATTATCTTAAAATCTCCAACATTTTTTTTTTCAACGTCAATAAATTACCTAGGAAACATGCTCACTACAAATTCATTATGATCATCTAGTTAAAAGTGGCTAATTTCTTTACACACTCAAAATAATGGAATGCACCTAGATACTGATAAATTCTTCAAAGTCCAACCAATTTTCTTGGAAACAGTGCAGATTTATGACATCAATATGGGGTTCTTTCGGTAATATTTCCTATTATTTCATGAGGGCTAGGTGGAAAAAGGCAGAGATTTATAAACATTCAAAAGTATATGAAGTATTATTATTATAGTATTTAGTTACATTAAAATTTAAAAAAATTACCATCAACATATGCAAGTTACTACATTACTGTTACCTAATGATGAAGAAAAAAAAAAAGAGAGAATTTATTATTGCTAATCATCTAAAAACTGCCCAATCATATAAACAATTCCTTGTATTGTACCTTAGACCAATGTTTCTCAACCTTTTTTTTTTTTGGCACAAGATCCATTTGTAAACATCGAAGGCCATTTGTGACCCAAAAAATAGCTTTTTTAGTGCGTAAAATATCTGGCTTATTACATAAACAAACTATTATCTATTTTAAAAGTCTTTCACGTATTCTGATGACAGTTTTGGGTCTTGGCCCATGGATTGAGGAATGCTGCTTTAGACACTTGTAAGAAAATATTTTCAAATATTTTAAAGCCACAGATGCAAGCCTACTGAAATTATTAAACAGTTCAAGGATGTTTTCAATGTGGTAGACTGAACTGTTAAAAAGTGCTATAACTTGTTGGTAAGTGCTAATTTATAATGGGTTTACTCTCTAGCTTAGTTGGTAAAATATCCTCCTGGTATGTGAGAGGTCTCAGATGTGCACGATTTGATAAAAATACAGGTGGAGTGGTTTTAGTGTAAAAATAGAGATGACTTTAACAAGTGTATTATTATATATTGTGTTGGTATATTTTTTTGGAAATAATGTAATTAGTAGCCAAAAACATTCCTGCATATGGTCCCCAATGGGATAGCACTACCCCTGCTCCTAAAAAAAAATAAAATATAATAATTTTCATAAGCTATATCTATTAGATAGACACCTTAAAATGTGTGAGTACTGAGAACCCTTGAATATGTTGTACATATTTTAAAGATTAATTACATACTAAGATAATATTTTCTTACCTTCTGCCAAACTTCTTGTGGATGACCAGAAACACAAGAGAGAGGATTAGACAAATGCTACCCACAACAATATAAGCTATTCCTAAGAAAGGGTTTTTGCCTCCCAACCAGGTGGTGGTGGACAAAATGAATCTTTTGGTCCCTTTGAAGGAAGTCACTGGATAAGCTTCAACCAGGTTAAGGTCAAGTTCTTAAGGTTCAGTAAACATTTCCACATTTCATGAAACTTATAGTTTATAAATACAGACAAATCAATACCTTAGAAAGTTCTAATACATTTGCTCATTAATGTACTTACTGTTTTATTTAGTGAAATATGCAGTTAAACTACTGCACAAGGTTTTTTAAACACATTACCAAGTACCAACTATGATGAATAATAAAAAGCATATTATTGATAGAAAATATGAAAACAAATCAAAATATAGATTTTAGTGGTCTTTAATATAAATATTATGAAAAAGAGCCAATACCAAAGTTTCACACAAGTTTTTATGTGAAGAGAATGTTTTAAGTCATATTTTAAAAACAACCAACTTATTACACCATGTAAAAGGTGTTTCTATTAAAATAAGGCCTTAGAAAAAAACCAGCATTCAATTATTACAATTTCAGTTATAAGAGCCAAGCTTGCACTTTTGTAAACCTAAGTTAAATCTACACTAACTATGGACAAAATTTTAGGTATGCACTAAAAGTTACTTAAGTCCTAAAGGTTGAAATGTGAATATATATGAAAACAAATAGATTTTTACAAGGCCAGTTTGAGAAAAGGGTATTTCAATAAAGGATACCATACTTGACAGTCAGGTTATACAAGCCTTTAGGAAGATGGTTCTTGAATCCTTTTGCCTCGTGGTCAACCCTACGATACAGCTTACGGAAAGTAGGCAAAGCTGCGGTTCGCATCCACACAATCAAGTCTTCATTCTGGTATCCATTATTTTTTGGATCGGTTGGATCTAGCTGCCACACAGGCTTGTCCCAATTAGGTGGCTTAGCTGTATTTTTAAAGGCTGAAATGAAATATTAAAAAAATAAAACTTCAAGTTAAACAGGTCATACATGCAATCCCTTCTTTTTAGAAGTAATTAAATATTTTACTTGCTTTCTTTAGAGTGAATCAAAAGAGTAAAGTAGTTTTAGTACAGGATTTCACTGAAATAATATTATACACAAAAGTGAAAATAAATTTACAGGTAGATTTTACAGTTTTATTGTGTGCTTTATTTCAGCACCAGCTTAAAGTTTTCCAGCCTAGTGTAGTATGAATGTTTACTCAAAGCCTCTTTTATTTCAACATTAATAAACAGCTAAAAGAATAATCAAACCAGATAAAATAAAACATTTGATACTAAAAAAAGATAAACTTCTGTTAAATTATATTAATATATGTTTACATCACTGAAAGTATTGTAAATCATGAATTTATGTATCTCGTAAATGCCAAGATCAAGTTCACATTTCCTAATCAATTTGTACACAGAACACATGGATCTAGAACTTGTTAGAAGGTACTTAATTGAATTTTTTAAACTTTAAATCATATAAACTGTGCCTATGCTCATGAAATATAGACACTTTGAATATAATAAAAAATAGTTTTTCCAAGACTTGTCAATTCAGAAGTAGTTCTTGTCTCAAATAGTTTAGATATGGTACATATAAATTAAAACACTAAGAATGTCAATCTAATAACTGAAGAGCACCTGCTAATATTAGAATCCCAATTGAACTCAAATGTAAATCTTACTGTCACTTAAGTAGTCCTATAAAAATAAAAAGTACTTAGGCTATAGGGTTTACAAGAATGCAAGATCTGTTGTGATGTCTCAACAAACAAGATTTACTTGTTAGTTCATTTATAAAACTAAAAGAATTTTAGAACAAGAATTCATCTATTAAAAATCAATAACTATCTTGAAATTGACAAAGAATAATGGAAAATAAGAAAAAATTTTATCTATAAGATAAAAAATACTAAAAGTCTGTACTGTCAAGTCAGCAAATAAATGTGTTAAAATACGAATATCTTGTTTATGAAATTGTCTTTTTTCCATGTGCTCATTTGTCTTTTCTTGTTTAAACATAATTATAATCAAATCAGCCTGGAAATTACTACATGAATTACACTTTTTATAGCCATCATTTAACTAATACTCTTAATGCATATTGACAAATATTATCATTATATACATTACATTACATTTAAAAAAGACCTAAAAAAAAGAAACTTTTATCCATGTTACATATATGCCATTTAATGACTATATATCACAATAAAAATATTTTTATTTCATAAAATTCCTTATTTTGTTGTTTTCAAAAGATAATTTTTCTCCCAATATCTTAGATGTATCTAATTTCAAATTACAGAATCAATTCCACCATAAATGATTTTTAAGTTCAACAAAATGTGTATTCTTATTTTACATATTTAATAGATAAGTGCACATATATATATGTATATACATACAAATTATATGTATTGAAACAAAATGTTCATACTTTTTTTGGTATTGTGATAATTTTTGTAAGCATTTGCTTGAACAAGATACACGAACAGTTATATAGTGACATTGTAAAATTCCTATTGTCAGGGTTTCTTTTCAGTCCTGAACAAACTCTGTATTACCAGTTTATCAAGAAGAGAAAAACCAACAATATGAAAGAAGTAATGTTATGAAATAATATTTAATGTATGAAAACATAAGATGTGTAGTACATGACTTTGAACATTTGTTATTTTACTATAGGAATGAGGATCAAATACCACAAACAGAGATATTTATAATGGGCAGATTATAGTTACCGGAAATTATAATTGATATTTAAATATCATATTTAAAAGTCTACATTGCTGTTTGAATTCAATCAGAATTAAATGGAGAACTTAATATGATACATGTGAAAGAAATTACAGTTCGTTTATTAGCAGTAAATTACAGATTACGATATGAATATACAAATGATGACAAACTGTGTTGTTTTCAACATAAAATGTAATATATAGCACTTTTCAATCAAATGTAAGCAATCATAAAAATAATTTTGTATTTTACACATGGCTATTGTGATTCACTTAAGTTGTACTTAGAAATATGTGTGAATATAATCAAACACCGGTATTCTGCATATTATTACTCGACAAAAGATTGATGACTTTTCAGACGTTATACTTTGTAAAACTATTTATGAATGTTATTGAAAATCAATTATTGCACTATAGAATTATAGTAAGGTAATAATAAATAGAACATTACATTGACTGTATTGTGTAAAGAAACGTTGTGCTGTAAAAAAAAAATTAACATTCATACTTCACAGGATATGTACCATATAATGTTCTATATAAAGTTCATTACAGTGAATAAAACTTGCACATAATAAGTGAATGTCAAGTTTTACCTCTAAAAACAACTTACTTTTTAATAACATAACTCACTATTTTCATGAAGACTAGTTTTTTGGGTAAATTCTTTAAGAAAGTAATTTGCCCCTAAAGTAATCAGATAATAATTAAAGTGCAATAATATTACTCTCAAGTATTTCTCTATTATCAACTTCTAACAACAACAACGTAGACATCTATAAATCTGTGCAAAAAAAAAAAGTTACTTAACAGTTGTAATTAGCAGACTTTTAGAAGTTCCCTGAAATCACCAAATCAAAACTCTCAGTTGTCTTCAAAATCATACCTTAAATACAATTTCTCCTCACTTACATTATATCATTAAAATCTACCTATATTGATACTGTTTGCAACATATCATATCTTTGTGTTAAATTGATTTCTTGAACCTATGTATTTTTCTAACATCATGAATATATTAATACTAAATTATTACCTAAGCCTAACTTCTTGCTTAATTCACATCATAGTATTCATACGTCTTTTTTAGTCACAATACTAGCAAAGCATTTCTTGAACATGCATGCCAGAAACACTTTAAAAGTATATTTTCTGAGCTAACACACAATATAATGTTCAAAATCAAATTTTTATTGTAGAAATAGAATCACAATGATGTCAGTCATTCTTCTAAACCACTAAAAATATTCTGACATACAGTTCTCTTTGAATTTACATCAAAGCTTTAAAAAATACATCTAAATGATAATTGAGCTTTACCTTCTCCTGAAGACACATCTCCAGGGGGATTCTGAAACTTAACATTAGTATCTGTAGGCCAAGCTATTCCCGTCTTCAATAGTGGAACTTCTACCATATTCCCGGCTTCAAGATGAACAAGTGTTAGGGTATCTGTTGAGAGGGAAAAATACTAAACTATTTAAAAAGTTTTTGTTTTTCATGCAATGTAAAAAACAATTAACAAGAATGGCTTATAAAAATATTTATGTATGTTGTTACAATATGAAGAATCTGTGTGCATGAAAATTGTAGATTGTTCAGACTAAAATACTTTGTTTGGATGCATTATTATATGTATATCACGAAGCAAATAATTAATAACTATTAAAATCATTTAAATCAGCAAAAACATTAGTCTTTTTTAAAATGCAATAAGTTCAGTGTGATTTTTTTTTTTCAACCAAAAAAAAATTTAAATTCGGTCTGTATTGACAAAACTCAACAGCTAAGGATAAATATCCCCAAAGATGAACTACTGAACAAGTCAGGAAGGGTATAGACAGCAAAATGACAGTGATGAACCATGAATTTATATTTTGGGCTGGCCTTTAATAGTATTTACGGCTAATGTAACTAGTACCAGACATAAACTAAAAGTAAAATGTTTCAATCTCTTTTTTTTTAGCTTAAAATACAAACTTAAAATAACAAAAACCAGCAAAATTCAAACTAAAAGAAAAAATATTAATTTATATAAACAATAAAAATACAAAATCCTCAAACTGTACACAAGTATGTATTTTTCATACACAACAACCAATAAAATCCTAAGTGTCACACTTCCTCCAACACATAATTTTATGAATGATGTCCCATTCCCTTGACTCATTGTTAATCTGAAAAATACGTGCCACCCTCCCTTAAGAAAGCAATTTGAGCCCTGATATTTTTGGAACAAGTATAAAGAATATTTGTAGGTAACTTGCATAGAAATATTTCCATCAGTATTTACTATCTAACTACAGTACTAGGTAAAAGTGCAGATACAAACCAAACAATTCTTAGTTTTTTTTTTACATATTTATTCTATAATCCCAACTACTTACCATTGAATAAGCTGTTGGCTATGGCTCCACATGGCGCAATTGGTATTTTGGATGTTTCGTTCTCAACATAAGCAAATGGTTCACAATCTGCAGATAATGTGGTACTGACTTTTCCTAGAAGCTGTTGATCATCTCTGGATTTAACATATCGTCTGTGATTCTGGTAGTAGTTGGTCAGCCCATAATAAACAAAAACATTTCGCTACAGAAAAAATAAAATAAAATATTATGAAGCATACCTCCTCACAAGTCCTTTACAATTATATCTTCCCTTTTCTTGGCAATGGGGTATTGTGAAATTCTTATTATTAATTTGTTTTACATTTTTTATTTCTGATAACTATGCAGCAGAAAAACTTAAGAGAGTTGAGTACACTATATTAAAACTAATTTGAATATGTAACGCTGTAAGTCAAGTGGCAACCACAGTCATTATATGAAATCATGGTGGAATGGTTTCTATATCAGAATTATATTTTAACATTTTCTAAGTAGTGTGATGCCACACAAAATTGATTGCTTTTGGAAAGTGTGTGTAACAGCCCTTTCCAATACAAAATATTCATACACACAGGTTATAAAGGAGTGTTCGGATTTGAGTTGTAAAATCCAATCAATTACCATAAGCAAAAATTTCATCAGTTAGTGTAACATAAACTAACTGATTAATTGAAATACAAATTCAATAGAGTAATGAAATAAAATTAGTATTTCTGATTATTACTGTTCTTGATTATTCCAATAACTAATTAATTTAAATTATGATTAAATCAGTTGCCACAAAAAATAGTTAACTAATTGAAATTAGTGTTTCCTATTATTACTATTTTCAATTATTCCATCTATCCATGTAATTGAAATACTGCCATCAAACTTGCTCACCTTGTCTTTGTTATAGTAAAGCCACTAAGGTTATCTGCCACTGTTACAAATTTTTAACTGCTGACTAAGTAAGGGAAGGCAACTGACTGGCAGCACCCACTGTCAACTTTTTTTTATTGTTGAAATACTAACTGAGGGAGGATAAGTGGCTGGCAGCATCCACTGTGAAAGTTTTTTTCTTGTTGAACTAATGACTAGAAAGAAGGCAATTGGCTTGCATCACCTACCACCAACTTTTTTTTTTTTGCTTGTACATACCGTGGTTTGAAGAACAATATACTGATAGATTAATCAAATGCAATCAATTAATGGGACCCTTGGTTAATCAATTACTAAAGACCACTAATCACCCAGTTCTATTTCAGATCAGGGATTTAGAATTTCCAATAGGAGAATATCCCTTTTACTTAATGGCATTGGAAAACAAAGGAATATATATATCAATTTGGGGCAAAAGGACCATCCAGAAAGAAATCTGCAACAAGTCATAACCTAGGCATGGTAAGCATCTTGTAGCACAAAGGTCAGTGGCAAAAATTGTCCACATATCCCATGCAGCTGGAGAATGAAATGGGTATTCAAGTTATTCCATATGAAGAAATACTGGTCAAGTCACTGGATGGAATGCTTATGGATGTCTGTGCCAACAGACATTTGAAAATGGCACTAAGAAACAATCATCTTCCTACACTAGAAGGATTATTGAAGGCTTGCTAGGAGGAGGGGGTCCACCTTAAACAGTCTTTTAGAATAAAATCTATGCTGCAGGGCTATTGTCAAGATGCATGATCAGCAAAAAGAGCATGACTGGAAATAGGACTGTAATGATATGATGAGGCTCCAAACTTGTTTTAATACAACATATTCAACCTCTGTACCCATTAATTAAGACTTCTATATTATGAACAAATAAAAAATAAAGGATAAACTTCCAAACTAATTTTTTTTTCATTCCAACTGATAAACAATGTAACTTGAACACCTCTGTTCCTCTAATGTTATTTTCAGATTATTTAACAAAATCAGGCAGTTTAGCATTTATTAAGATTGGAGGAACAAGGTTAAAAAAACTGAATTAAATTAAAACTGTGTCTTTCTATTGGTTATAAATGATTTAATAGCAAACATCAGGAAGAGTTATTACAATTTGTGAAAGAAAAGATGTGATATCAGAGCGTGGCGAGTGGGTTTGATTTTCTGGTTTATATCTCCATAAACAAAGATGAGTGAAGGCTCTGAAAAATTACAATATAAATTAGTAGTGTCTATACTGTAATAATTAACT
This sequence comes from Limulus polyphemus, assembly GCF_000517525.1. NCBI lineage: Eukaryota > Metazoa > Arthropoda > Merostomata > Xiphosura > Limulidae > Limulus > Limulus polyphemus. The sequence goes on along the minus strand of NW_013668644.1, from coordinate 94,452 downwards.
TACATTAAATTCAGGATATCATAGTCATGATGAAAAAATAGAAAATGGGCAAACAAATGTCATGTTACACAGACAAGCGAGGATTGATAATATATTTAAATACTTCCTTTTAAATTAAAACTTATGTTATATTAAAATGTGATTTATTAACTATGTTTTGATGGAACTTTTTTTTTCGTATAAACTGATAATACAATAATTTAATTAAATTTTGAATGTAACTCTCTAAAAAGTCATGATATGCAAAATTTTACCTACTCATGGCAAGAGGGTTAAAAAACGTAATGCCAGAATATTTACTGTTAGTTAAAATGAACTTATAAAAACGTAAAATTTTGTAGTGACCATAAGGTAATGTCAGTCGGATCTGGATTATTAACTAGAAAGTACACTTTTTCTAGTCCATCTTGTAGTGACCATAAGGTAATGTCGGTTGAATCTAGATTATTAAATGGAAAGTACACTTTCTCAAGTCCATCTTGTAGTGACCATCAGGTAATGTCAGTGAAATCTAGATTATTAAATGGAAAGTACACTTTCTCAAGTCCATCTTGTAGTGACCATCAGGTAATGTCAGTGAAATCTAGATTATTAAATGGAAAGTACACTTTCTAGTCCATCTTGTAGTGACCATAAGGTAATGTCGGTCGAATCTAGATTATTAAATGGAAAGTACACTTTCTCAAGTCCATCTTCTTAAGAGAACAATCAAGTTAGTTGCAATCAAAGGTTAAATTAGAGTTTCTAAACATACACACCATGAACTCATGAGTTATGAAAAATTGCATATCTGTCTTCTGATTTCTGATTAATGGCTGCAAATAAGACAATACAAACTGTACAACATACTCTGATTCAGATGGTCTGTTTACAGTTCTGGGTAGCCTACAACTGATTTTATCAATAATCAACTGACAGTCCTCAAATATGCAATCAAAACCAACAGAGAAAGCAAAGTACTCTGATTGACGGTGATTGTATTGTGTGAAGTGTAAGAACTCTTGAAGGATTTCAAATTTGTATGAACAAGTTTTTATCACATAAAATTTACAACCTATTTTATTTTAATCACAAGGAAAAAATCCTCAAAATTATTTACCTCATAATTTTCTGTCAGATTAAAAGTGATTTCACAGGTACAGCTTTCTGAAATATTTTTCATGATGACTTCAGCACATTTTACATTAGCTGAGTTTTTGCAATGAGTATAATCGAGTTGAAATTCTTGAACCTGGATAAAATAATTTTAAAAAGTTTGAAAAGTTTATGAAATACTGTTCACTAGAAATAAAATTTTAAATAAAGAAATTTCAAAAGAAATAGAATAAAAGTAGCATTATTGTCATCCTTTTCTATCATCCATAAAAGTTCATAACTTACAGAAAAATAAACCCATATACAGCCTCTTACATATTCTAGGTCTCTTTGCTAGTTAGAAATTACAAAAAAGGGTAGCATTTTTTAATTACATGTCCTGGTATTGAAGCACATAAAAAAACATTCCTATACATCTGAGTTCCTAAGAACATTTAATTAAAAAAAAATTGTCATAGCATGCACAAAATCAAAAACATTTCCAGAAATGGCATCTATAAATCAGTATATATACTATCAGCACACTTACTGAGCTTAAAATAATTCCTTTAGGATATTAAAAAAATACCTTATCCGAAGAAACAAGCAACCCTATACCAATTGGAATAAATGCCAATCCAATTATGAAGAAAGATGGTAATACAGTTCCTGCTGTTAATATGGGCTGCCATGCTTGAAGTTTCTGTTGTTTAAAGGCACTACCTACAAACAATACAAAATAAATTAACATTTTAAAACAATAAAATAAAATAATTCTTTATTTTCAAAAATGCCATAAGAAGGTGATCAAACATCTGACACACTATTAACTAAAATGGTATGGATTGCTGTTTCTAATAACATTTACTTTTTCTTATAAGTTAACACTAAACCTCCATATTAAGTCTTTTTTAATGTTGTCAATTTTCAAAAATCTAATAATAATAAGAGACCTTCCATATCTTTCACTGACCCATCAATTTACAAATAACAGCAGTTGTCTAACAGTTATATCCAGAGGTCTTCCCTTGGTCATTTTGACAATTTCCTTTACCTCTGGTGGAACAACCCACTTGAAAATAAATGGGCAATACTTTTGCACATACTGAACAAACATTGTGCTCTAGCATAACAAAATAAGCAGTCTTACCAACAATTTAACACTGATGATATCAATCTACAATCCAATGCAAGCATTAAACTGAACAGAAACAGTATTGATAGCTTCACCTTTTCCATGTTTGAAAGGATTCATATTCATTAGAGTTATGTAAGTAATGGGCGTGGAAATATTGTGGGCATTTCTTAGAGTACCAATGGTTTCAGAGGTGCACATGTTCATGGACACTGTTTTTATGCTCGTCCTCTGGTAAATGAAGTATCTTTATGTAAAATAATATCACCTGAAAACACAGTTATTTTAAATATATATTTAATTTCAAACAATCTATTGAATTATTGAATTCAAGAGGTAACAGTAATAGGCGAGATGATAAAAAACTTTGGGTCAAATAGCAAACGCTATTCAATTTATCAGGGTCACCCCTATACTTACCAAACTGATCAATAAAAATAAAATTAAATGTAGCTATTCACTTTTATATACTTACTCAAGAAGAAGTTTCAAAATAATGTAAGCCCATTGGTTCACAAGGTTACAGCTCTAGCTCTGTTACAACTGAGTGGAGTGATTTGTTACAGTTTTAAGGGTACCTAACTTTTTTCAGCAAAAGGTATCATTTAAAAATAAAACCTTATACATCCTAATTATCATAAAGTTTTTAAACTAAATATAAATAATTCAAAAATCTAAAATTTTTCTTTTCATTTCAGATTAGTACATGCACATAATAAACATATATAACCTGAAAATACGGCCAATATACATTTCTATCACTCATATTTTATTTATTAAATTTGAATGAACACTGCAGTAGAATGGACACTCAAGTCTAAGCATATACGAACACACCTTGTGTTAGTATTAGTAAGCCCGGAAACCTATCATTTCGCTACATGAACCCCCAACGTCGCGTTTTATTTCGTTCACAGATATTGTTACCCTAAACTAAAGACTAAAGAATAACGTAGGGTACAAGTTATAATTGTAAGTATAAATCTGAGTAACGTAGTTAAACTTACACCTAACACTGTACTGCCAAATCTATGTCACAAAAATTGTACTGTAAAACTAAAAGTGTAATGGCCGTGCCTAGGTTTTGCATTTCATAACTTAGTTACACAAGTACTGTTAGTGTTAGTAACGCACGGTCGCTAACGAGGCTGAACTTGAGTTGTACTACTAGTAACAGTACTACTTGTAATACTTTTACAGTGAGAATAAAAATTATTATAATATCATATATGACTTTACATAAAACGAAAATATACCAAAGATACTCAGAAAATCTTACTTGAAGGCTTTTTGCTTTTCGATTGATTATCTTCTGTTACACTTACAGGTGTACTAGTCGCCATTTCTTCGTTTGCTTACTCTTAAAAGTGTAGCTTAGAAACCCCAGGTGGCAGTTTAATCTTTTCTAAAAATTTACGTTATTTGTTTGTAGTTAAGCGCAAAGTTATACAATGGGACATCTGTTCTTTTCTCACCACTGGTATCGAAACCCGATTTTTAGCGCTACAAGTCGTTATATTTATCGCTGTGCCACTGGTGAGGGTAACTTACTCCTAAAAAGAATAGTCCACTATTGGGAAGCGCTTGGGTTTGTAGGTCTTTTGAAATCTGCAAATATTATGTGTACACCTTAATATAATTCTGAGAAGCATAAAAATACAACGACCACAATCATACTAACAGCCAGCCAAATGCTTGAACATTTTCCTTCATACTCTTCTAATTCTACCGAGCCTTTTTATGCGTATTATTTTTATATTTAAAATATTACGACACTTTTAGTCTCGCTTGTATTGAACTAAATATAAATGACGTTCTGAATAATATTCTCAGCTTTTCAAAACTAATATGTTTATATAATACTTATTTTATTATGCACTTAGCACCAACTTACATTTAAAATTACATCTAGCTAGTCAGATAAAACTCACTTTTAACATCCGGTCTGCGGGTCGATGAGACCGAATTCAGGAGGATTGAATGGGTTACAGAGGGTTCACGGTTTCCGGTATTCAAGACAGAACAAAAACAAAGTACTCCGATAAAGTTTTCGATTTATTAATCTAAAAAAAATAAACTTTACTGTCAAAAGAAGACACCTATCGATAATGTTCGACCACAAAGATACGGAGTTTAAGGGGTTGGCTGGATTGTGTTCCTCTTTCACAAAATAATTTATGTGTTCATGTTCAGGCACATACTGTACTTAGCCTTCGTACAGCGGCAAGTAAGCTTCGTTGAGACTTCGTCGGTCATCTCTTACCGACAGAACTCGCGAAAACCTTGAAGAAATATCAATAAAGAGCCGAGAAATCACATCTTTTATTGCGCAGTATATGTGGGAATTTGGATGGAGATATGGGTTCTACTTCTTCATAGCCTGGAAACTAGTACGAATTCGGCCACACTGGTCTGTTATTCAGATTCCAGGTATCACATGGAGTTCAACGCTCTATTCAGAACTAAAAAAAAAAAACATATTACCAGAAAGCTTTGTTTGGAAATCAACCTAGTCTCTCTGACTTTCAGACTGGTTGTTAAATGCAATACTAATTAATATGCCAATGTTTCACTTATTTGTAAAGATATATGATGACCATTACATGGCAGTTGGAATTTGTGACACCCTAAAATATATTCATTATAATTGATGTTGATGTTTATTATTAAACACAAAGCTACACAAAGGGCTATCGAAACCCCCGTTTCTAGCGGTATGAGTCCGCAGACATGCCGCTGTGCCACTGTGGGGGGGGGGGGGCATTCAGTATAATATCTGTCGTTAAATGTATATCAAACTCTTATTAGTTACACGTATGTTTAAAATATTACGAAAAACGTTTATTAACTAAAGTATTTTTTTCTTTTATTTTAAATAGTATTTTAACAAATAGGAAATGTGTCAGTAACCTGTTTTACTAATATTAGTTTAATGTGGAGGAATATGTGGCATTTAATTTTCAACCTGAATTTTAAAGATATGTGCTCTTTAAGAGTACTTACAGACTTTCAAATATAGGAAACTTGCCTTGTGCAATTGTGACATCAGTAGTGTGTTAGTTATACAAAATTTTGATAATCATTTTACTCTTTAAACCTAAAATAGAAAATATAGTGCATCCAGGTACCACATCCCATCTTCATTTGTTTTCAGGCTACCCTCGGCCATTCAGAACTTAAAATTTAAAGTACAATAAAATATACAAAGAAAAAGCAAAATATGCAGATGCCCCAGCAGCGCCTTATCCCTTGCTCTTGAGAAAACTCTTGTACAGCACCACACACATAGACGAGACAAGTGTGGTCTGTTCAAATAAAACTGAATATAAGTTAAGGCTATCGGATAGGTCTGCTAAACTGAAGTTTCAATCAGGATATGGATTATAGGGTAATACTAGAACTCTTACTCAATTGAGCTGGTGTTAAACATAATAACGAGACGAGACAAAACTGTGAAACAAAATGGAAACCTCTTTTAAATGTAAAATACAAACATAATGTCACTAATGTGTATACTTACAAATGTCGAACGATTGTTTTTACTTTAACATTCTCTCAGGTCAGGATTATCTACCTGATTGACTAACTCAACATTTCTTAGCTTCAAAAAAACATCGAATTTACCTAGTATGACATGCAATGCCATGTGATTGGGCATTCTCATTTCACATAAGTGAGGATGTAACCTCTATATATCACCTGAACAACGTTAAAGATCATTGTTTTCAACATCCTTACACAAGGTTGCACGAAGCAATGTTCTCCACTGGTTATAACAGGTATTCCTTACTTTGAGAGTAACAAAGAAACAAGAGTAACTTGAAACAGATTAACTTAACAGTTTTTTGAGCACATGTTTGTGAAATCTGCACATATTCAGAACAAAGTATAAATATTATAACTCTCAGTACAGAAAGACAGAAACATATTGTATATTCAAATACCACACAGGCAAGTAAAGAACATTTAAATATAAATAAAATCAAAAGTTAAAACAATGCATTCACAGTTTATGACTAACATAACAAGTAACTTATGAAAAGACCCCTTAAAAAGTATTATTACAAATATAGTATAAAAGTTTAAAATTCAATACAAGAATATATTTGAATAAAGAAACATAAAATATCCTGAAACATTGTACAAGAGTAAGCCCTAGAACAATAACACAATACAAGATTATTGAAAAGGTTTGTTTGTCAAATTTCGCGCATAATTACATGTGGTCTATTTGTGATAGTAGTCCCTAATTTTGAAATGGGAAGCGAACTAATCAACACCACCCACCGACAACTTTTGGGCTACTTTTATGAGACTGAATAGTGTGATTTGGTCGTCACTCTTGTAACGAACCCAAAGCGTGGGATGTGAACCAAGGAACCTCAGATCCAGAATAAGGTACATTAACAATTTGGTCCCACTCAGCCCAGCTAAAAAGGAACCTTAATATTTGCTAAAGTATATACATAAGGAAACATCAAACAGTATACAACACCATTTTAAGAAAAACAAACAAACAAACAAAACTTTCTGGAAAATCCAACTAAAATAAATTCCTTTACGACAATGCAATCAAATCAAGGACAAAAAAAAAAAAACACAAAAACTTTCACAGAGACAAATACATGATTTCGAGACTAGGTTATTTAAAAATGAAAAAAAAACACAAAGGAAAAATTTTATAAGAAATATAACATGTCCCTTGAATTACATTTCAAAATACAAAACTGAAAAATATAACCTAAACTGGTCAAAAGCAAACAAAACATGTTAAAAACAAACAATAATATTATTGTTATAACATGTTTTATTATTGCGCAGGTTCTTTAGGATTATTTAGTAAAAATAACGCAAAGTCCAGTCCACGTGAGGATAACAAATTAATCTATATCTTTAGTAACGTTGACAGGCAAGCTTAATTTTACAATGTTACAATGAAAACTAATGATACGCCTAACTTAAAACTAGTTTTAATGTATCTCTTACTTCAAAAGTTTCTCGCTAATCGATCCATAACGAACATGCTGACTCACTAAGCTACTAACTCGGTCACTGTCTAACAGACTCACTAACTCTCACTATCTTACTCAATAAAAGTGACAGTGAACTGATTAAATTATTCTAATTCACTCATTTGTTTGCATTTTTATATTGTGTTCTATGTTATGGTGGAACATGTTGGATATACAACACTGTTTAGTGTAGGTGTTATTATTAAATTTATTTTGTGAGTTAATATTTAATAATTGTTTGGTTTTTCATAGCAAGAGAGTTAAAAGTTAATCATTTTAAAGGCGATAGTTATGACCCAGTTTGGTTATGTAACTCGGTAAGACTCGTAAGTTGTGTTTGCAATTACATTGTTGTCGAGGCTTTACTAATATTGTTGACATCACATTACTCGAACCTCCATTATTTTTCTCGTTACCTTAACTGAGTATTGCAAATCATCGCGTCGCGTAATTTAGAGAAAATTCCAGAGGCCTCAGTGAATAAGGAATTTATATAAATGGCTCGCTAGCGCAAGTCAAGAAGAAGAAGTGAAGTAAAGTAAAATAAAGTAAAGTAGAGAAAAAGTGCATTTCAGTCAGAAAATTAGTTTAGTGAAAAAAAAAAAAAACGTCAAGTTAGCCGCATGTGAATGATTAGCCATAATGGGTGATAATTTAAAGTGAGTTTCACAGTTTAATTAGAGATAAGGAAAATAATTTGTCTTGTCAGAGGGTGTTCTAAAGTAATTGAACCCGTTTGTGTGGACTTTTACAAAAAGGAGACAATTATTTGAAGTTCAGGATACAACAGTGGTAATCCACGGGTTAGCGTAAGTAAATCATTCACTGATACTGTTGTATACGATCAGAGAAAAATAGCTAAAGTAATTGAATCAGCCTAAGTGGACTTTTGACAAAAGAAGAGAATTATTTAGAGTTTAAGATACAACTGTGATGTCCACGGTGTAAGCAATATTTTTGTACATATGTTTAACTTGTTTTGAATATATTATTTTAAAACAAATGAAATGTGTGCTGTCCGTTTATTGTCGAATTTATCGCCAACAAGTCACAGACACCTACTGTAGAAGAATTCTCAGACCACTTACATGTTTAAAACCCTGATAGAACACGAACTTTCTATGATGTAGTCATCTCAGAAGAGTGGTCTGACTGAGGTACAGTAACTGCAGGCTTCTTTCTCTCCTGTGTCCTAGTTGATGTTAATGCTTTGAGCCTAGTCACCACAGATAGTGCCTACATTATGGTGTGAATGTCCCTAACACCCAATTCAAGTAATGCTATGTCACTGTACTTGACAGTCCCTTCATGAACATATCCATAAGAATATCCTTGAAATCTGCTAATGCTATGTTGGGATATGCCTTCACATGTAGGCAGCAGAAATCATCTGCTGGTTACGGGTGGTGACAATCAAGGTTGGTGTTGAATTTCCCTGATTAGTGACAGTCTTTATGCCCAATAATGACATCCCCTTTTAGCCTTTGTTGACCCTGAGTCACCAGAGTATTTTGTGAGCCCAAAGTAAAATTCAAGGATAGATCTCTTCAGCAGTTCTGGAGATCGCAGGCTGTAGCTCTCCTTCTTGAGTTGGCATTATAAACACAGATCTTTGGACCAATGGCAAAATGCCTACATCCAAGAGAAGACCTCCTAGACCTTGATAATCCTTCGGATTGACGTCGTGCTTAATTTTTTCACGTGCAAAATACCATTTCCAAGTTTTACTGAACTACAAAACGTATACTATAAGAGAGTACAAATAACAACAGAAAATTACACCCATTAAAAATCAGAAAAAAAAACAACACAACAACAACAAAAATCCTGTGATCACAGCACCGAAATTTCGTCGTACTACCTTACTTAGTGGTATCGTGCTATCAGTGGCGTAGCCAGGTTTTCAACTCGGGGGGGGGGGGACAGAAAATTTTAAGGGGGTGTCCAATTAATTAAAAAGCTCAAATTGATCTACATTTTTAATAAAATGGTCATTAAAACAAAACAAATTAAATGTAATAGTGTTTATAGAAGTTTTATTTCTTATTAAATGATACAAAGCGAGTTTATTATATATATAAAAACTGAAAAATAATATGTGATCAATAAGCCTAGATTTTTTCAGGGTAGGCCGGGCCCCGTTGCCCCTCCCCTTGGCTACGCCTCTGCATGGTATTCGGTACACTGATTACTTAATTGCTTGATGTGATTAGTTTTTGCTTTCCAATAATTTGCCACCCAAGCAAAACTAACCCAAATGAATACATAATATCTTTCTATACCATCAAATGATTTAAGAAAGTTAGATTATGTATACTTGGTTTTATATTTTCACAAATTTTTAACTAATGCTTTATAACTCATTGTATCTTTATGAACAAACACCACAGTTTTTTTAACTTTAAAGTAAATCTTATTTGTGATACAATTCAATAAAACAGATAACAAATTGATTTGGTAATTTCTTGGTTCTTAATCATTTTCCACGTTGTTTTTATAAATTAATCACCTCTCCCTCTTTCACTTAGCAGTAAGTTTAAGGACTTATGTGACTAAAAATCGGGGTTCGATAAAAATAAATTACAATTTACCACAGCAAAACACTTAGTAGAAGACTTTGGGTTTTTTTACCGACAATCATATTAAATTATTTTTCCAGGTTTCGAGTCATTGAGTAAGAGCATCGATATAGAACAGAGTTGGTCTCTACCAACACTACAGTTTTCTTCAAAGTTCTTAACCTTAACAGTAATGCCATAAACATCATAATTTCTAATCAGTAATTACTAGCATAAAATACCCACACTCCCTGCAGGGTTCAAAAGCCCCTCATGACTCACATAGACCCCAGTGTACTGATAGGTTCCTCCATTATCCCAATTACTTCTATATCTACCCCATGAGTGGGGGATCCTTACCCAAAAGCAAATTCGTTAGGACTCCCACCTGTGGTATATGAGCACATAGGCCACATTTGGTTCCGCTAGCTTGTGAGTGGAGGTATAAATACAGTTTCAAACATGGCACTCCTGTGATCCGTTGCCAGATTCGGGTTTAGCGACATTGAAAACTTATTCATAGACCATCATCATGCCTGGGTAACTGTTCTGACGCGTTTTTATCTCATTTGGTACCTTCTTGGTAAGAGGCTACCCAATATATATATAAGGTCACCCTTCTAGTCACTCCGAGTCCTCCTGCCAAATCTGATAGTTCCAAAGCTGTGGGAGGAGTTCTTAGACAAACTAACACACAACGTGAATTAATAAAGGACTGTGTTTTGAGACAACGAATTTCGCAAGTCCTAGAAATAAAAAAGTTCATACGCACATGCTAAGAATCGTTAATTAAAGGCACTAACTTTCAGAATGCTTTCCTAAAGTACTTTAACCAGTGATTGCAAGACCTGAAATCAAGTTAATATATCTGCAATTTACCTGGCTAACTAGTCCCTTTCTTTTTATAAATTAGAATAATATTATGTTTCATAACTTTGTCACTAGGTGATATCTGTTTGTTTGTCAAGAATTATCTAGCAAAGCTACACAAGGGCTATCTACGCATAGCCGTCCTTAATTTTGAACAAATAGATGAAAGAGAAGGCAGCTAGTCAACAAAACCCACCGCAAACTTCCGAATCATCTTTGTCCGACCAAAAAAGCTGGATTTGAGCGTCGGACTTTATTGGAGCACATTTTTGTGGCAACTGGATGCGAGAAATGAACCCTCTGGGAACGCTGATTATTTAGCCACGCCCGGCCCCACTTAATAAGGCTAAAAGCATAAAACCTGTTAGGTTTTGTTTTTAATTATGCACAAAGCTACACAAGGGCTATCTATGCTTTGCCCACCACGGGTATCGAAACCCGGTTTCTAGCTTTGCAAGTCCGGAGACATACCGCTGTGCCACTGGGGGGCGACCTGTTCGGAAAATGCGAAACACTTTTTGACAGAAAAACATCATACTAATACAAAAATATCACTAACATCCTCGAGAGGGCACCAGAAAAAACCATAATCAGGAACAGTAAAAAACTGGAACATAATATATTTCTAAATTCATCCTGTAATCTTTTTTTTTGTTTCAGGTGTGTAAATGAAGTGTATACTTACTTTTATGTTTTCTAACAAGTTCAACTGATACATCTTTAGGCTCGATCACCACTGGTTGTTTGTTTGTGATATAAAATTGATAACTAATTGGTTGATATTATTAATTATTGACGCATACACGTAAGCAAAATGAGTTGTAATGAATATATAATATATTTTTCCACTATAAGTTTGTTGTTAAGCACAATGGCCCCACTCTAACGGGCATCGAAACCCAGTTTTTAGCTTTATAAATTTTTTAGTTTACTACTAGTAGCCACTGGAGGGCTTTATGTTATCATAAGATTTAAGTGTATGATCCTAATATATCTGGTATATATATATAATGTAACATCTAGCAAACACTTATGATAAAATACACCTTTTCTCAATACTTGATATTGTGTTTATGTATTCATATACAAACGTTACGCAGAATTATAACTTTAAATTTAATAACAAAACCATTTACTTTATATTTTAATAAACTGAAGACGTTTCTATCTTCTTTTTCTCAATACAGCGTTAAGTCAACTATGAAATGTGTCATTAGGCATTGGTTTTTTTAATGATATATTTTGCTTTTCTCTTTCTTTTTCGAACAACTTTTGAAGATCTCTCCATAATTCCTTTGAAGAAAGAAAGTAAAACGTTGCGGCGATTCGCCCGAAAATTTAATGAATAAATAAAACATATAAAACTCTGTCATTTGTAGATTATACTGCCTAAACCCACCGTGAAATAGAGAGATATACAGATGAAAGTTAATAGAATGGGTATTGGATAACCAACCTATATTTAACCTGACATGATTAAATAAAGGTAAGTGGATCGGTTCATCGAGTGTGTTTTTACTTTTAACAAGTTATAAAAACACACCGATTACGTTTCTCCGTCGCCACCATATCAGCCAAGTAAACAGTCTCGTTAAATCGACAACTGACAGCGAGTTTGAAACCGTATCCATCTTTTGAGAAACCCCCGTAGATGGCGCAACAATCTATTCTGAATCAGAATTTGTAGAAATATCATATCATTCAAGACCTATGTTGTTGTTTTTTTTGTCATAAAACATTGTCTAAGAGGCCTTTTGTAAATTTCTGTAATAGCTCGGTTAAGCAGGATCTGTGGCAACTAAAATGATGTTATAGAATGCCACTTAATTACGACAGCCCACCATGCCCACACGAAGAATTAATGTTCGGAATTAAATGCCTAAACTGGTGAAACGTAAAACTTAGAAGAAAAACAACAACAAAACACCCGCAGTTATGCTTAACATTGCCATCTTATCGTATTTATATTGTATTATATTAATTGTATATAATACAATATATTCTCGATAATGTTATAGCAAAAATTTACTCAGAAACGAAATAAATAATTGAAATTATATACTTAGTACTTATTAGATACCTTAGTATGAAAGACGATTAAATTCTGCATAAAATATTGTTATGGTGTTCCAAAAGTAACAAGTGTGACTTTTATAGGCCTAGAAACTAGCAAAATTATGCTACATATTATTCTAATTGCAAAATTGTGTTTTTTAATCCATTTTTTTTCTCCGCCTGACGAAGATGTAAGTTTTTATCAGCGAACAGAATGACGAATTTACCTAAAAAGGAAAAAGCGAAAATTTGAAGAAATCTCAAAAATGTTTACAAAAAAAAAAAATGTTGCGTTAATCATGGGGTGAAAAATTAGTATAATATTTTAGTATTACTTACATTTCCTAACTTATTTTCTTGGCATGGCCTGGTGGTTAGGGCTCTCGCCTTGCAATCTGCGGGTCACGGGATCGAGCCCCATCACCGAATATGTTCGTCCTTTCAAACGTGGGGATATTTTAATGTGTCGGTTATTTCCACTATTTGTTGGTAAAGAATAGTCCAAGAGTTGACTGTGGATAGTATTGACAAGCTGCCTTTCCTCTAGTCTGTATCTTCAAAAATAGACAGTTAGCTCAAATAGCCCTCGAGTAGCTTTGTGCGAAATTCAACAAACTAACAAAAACTAACGTGTTTTACATAAACAAAGAATCGTCTGTTAAGAGAACATCGCAGAATCATCGAGTGTTAGGCCTTGTGGTTAGGTCGCTCGAGTCACAAACTATGGGTCGCGAGATCAAAACCCGACGCCTAACTTGTTCGCCCTTTCAGCTATGGGTGAGTTATAACATGACAATAGATCCCACTATTCCTTGGTAAAGAGTAACCCAAGAATTGGTGGTGGGGGCTCTCAGTCGGTTGTCTTTCTCACAGTCGACAGTTCAAAAGCAGGGACGGCGGCATATAGCCTTTGTAACTTTTGCAATAAACATGTCCCCTAGTAGCACAGCGGCATGTCCAAAAACTTACAACGCTAGAAACCGGGTTTCGATACCCATGGTGAGAAGAGCACAGATAGCCCATTGTGTAATTTTGTGACTAATCTCAAACAAACAAACAAAGCCATATACAAAAACGCAAGTGTTTACAGATGCAGTTTTTAGTTTGATAGTACATAGCCATGCAGGGGTTTGAAACAACAATATCGACTGACATTTTTTTTATGGTTATATAGGAGATTTCAACGTAAGCTGACAATGAGTCTTGTGATGAGGTAGAGTATTAGAAGGGAGGATATACCAAACGTATCGTTATCTTTTAAATCACAGCGTATTGTTTAAGAAACAGTCTATAGACTAACACGTTAAAAAATACATACTTTAAATCTCTTCTCCTGAGTCTGTGTGGGACCTTGTGGAGTTGTATTCCTCGTTCAATGGACGAAGATGTTGCTCATATTCAAAACGAGACTAGAAATATAAATTATCCGTACCAGTGTTACTAGTAATCACGTCGCGGCTGTCGTTTTCGTCTTCAGTATGTTACTAGCCAACGGTATATTCAAACTGTCAAGTAGTCTGAAAAAACGCCAGTTTAGTTTTACTTTACTGTGACTTAGTTATAAAACGGTTATAACTCCATCTTTACTCGTTCGCATGCACCACGAGAGAAAAAAAAACGACTGAGTATGAGTGTCCTTTTGGAATGTTTACGAGA
>NW_013668644.1:67634-79975 GCF_000517525.1 Limulus polyphemus | reverse complement strand
AGGTCGAACCCCTACCCTAACCAAAACTAACAAAACAAAAAAAAAAAAAAATAGAACAAGAAACAAAAAATGAGGTTTGTTAGATTACACCGGAATATTTAACACCCAAAAAAAAACGTTTTAGGACTAATGATTTGAAACTTTTCAGTTTGTAAGATCATTTTTAATAAGTACTTATATATTTTATTCCTGTACCATGTCTGCTTTCCAAAAATACTTTGCTCATTTTTCTACTAAAATAATATATATAAACAAAATATACTTTCTATTTCTCTCATCACAAAGTAACTCATTTCAATAAAATAATAGTAATATAAACAGGAGAAAATTCTTATTATATGACAGCTTAAGTTAAGTTTCCATCGTTCTCTATATTTAGAATGAAATTATTTGTGTTCACCCAAGAATTTAATTCTAACCACTTTACTCTTATACTCTTAATGCTAATTGCACACTTAAGAACGAAAGTGTACACTAGATCAGAGTTAGTTTATATATATATATATATAATTGTACAAGAGACGTTCCTTTTTCGTTCAGACATTGTTCATACCACATTGAAAAACTCCGGGTTCGGTTAGTACTTGGGAGGGGGAATACCTGGTAATACCGGGCGATGATGGCACCATTATTTTTTTTAAAAAGTCCCCCGTGGAACAGCGGTAAACCTTCAGATTTACAACGCTACAATCAGGGGTTCGATTCCCCTCGGTGGACACGGCAGATAGCCCGATGTGGCTTTACTATAACAACACAAACGTTTTCATTTATGCATTAAAAAAATTCAGCTAAAACTGACTCTCTATAAAATTAGCATCTATAACTGGGTCTGTATTTTCTATACGCATTTGCTCTATACTTGTATGAACGAAAATTCTTATACGGTAAAAAAAATTGTTCAATAAATCATGCAATTTTAGACAACTGTATGCCAGACAACTATAGATGTGTATAGTAATGTAAAAAGATAATTATTGAAATCATAATAGTAATAACGCATAAAGTTTTCCTTTTCCCCCTCTAAAAAAATCTAAATAATAATAATAGATGCAAATTTCTTGAGAATTTAGTTATATTTTATGACAACATCATTGCCACCATTATATTCTCTCCCGTTGTTTGATTTGTTTCAGCGTTTTGTTTTGTTTTGAATTTCGCGCAAAGCTACACGAGGACTATCTGCGCTAGCCATCCCTAATTTAGCAGTGTAAGACTAGAGGGAAGGCAGCTAGTTATCACCACCAACCGCCAACTCTTGGGCTACTCTTTTACCAACGAATAGTGGGATTGACCGTCACATTATAACGCCCCCACGGCTGAAAGGGCGAGCATGCTTGGTGTGATGGGGATGGGGATTCGAACCCGCGACCCTCAGATTGCGAGTCGAGCGCCCTAACCACCTGGCCATGTTGTTTCAGCGTAAAGTTACAAAGTAAGACTAATTGCACTCTGTCTACTACGAAGGACTGAACCCCTGATTTTAGCGTTGTAAGTCCGTAAGCTTATCGTTAACCCACTGAAGGACGTGTTATTTGAGAAATGGGTTGATTATAAATAATTCAATGTTACGAGTTAGCTTTTATTTTTTAATTGCAAACTGCTCAGGCTTTGAAAATTACACAACTTTGTCCTGTTTATAGCTTTGTGATTGGCTAGAGGAAAGTTTTGCAATCAAATTGAATTCAGGGCGCTCGTGTATTTATAGAAATTAATGGCAATTTATAGTTAGAATGAAAATATGTTATACTTTTAGTGAAGATTGTTTGTTTGTTTTCAGAGTAAAGCCACATTGGGCTATCTACTGTGTCCACCGCGTGAAATCTAACCCCAAATTTTAACGTTGTAAGTCCGTAAACTTACCCCTATCCCATCGGGGAGACTAATGAAGAATAAAAAAAAAACTTTTTTTTTTCTGGTATTATTATTTACACAAATATTATAAGACAGAAAACTAGTTTAATAGTAATATACCTTGCAGTCATGAGGTGATATTTTACTGTTCTAAAGGGGATAAATATTTAATGTAAGATTTATAAATATGGACATGTTTAACATGGTGGTTGAGTGGAAGATCTTTCCTGGTCAGGGCCTAAAGAATTCATAATCCGGCCTTATTGTAAACATGTAAACAAATACACATACAAGAATCATAAAAACTAGTAATGGGCAACTATATGCTGAATTTATTTGTGAAAAACAAAAGAAAAGCGAGTAAATCGTACAGTAAAGTGGTATGTTATGGGTGAGTCCTTTCTTTACAAAGAGTATTGCATCTTGTTTTAATTTTATTGATGTATAATGGTGCCAAGCTTTTTAATCGCCTTTCGACCAGTGGTCTAGCTACAAAAGATGCCCTCCCCCCATAAAAAGTGATTGGGCTCCCTACATTTACTTCCATACAATTGTAGTTACAATTCGGGCCCCTTTTGGCTCGCCCCTCCACAATTGCGGGGGTTGTGGAGGCATACATATGTCACTACTTTCAACCTTCTCATTTTTTTTTTTTTACGTAAGCCCATATAATTTCATGAATGTTCATATTGGACCTTTATGCAGGCCTTGTCATTGCTGAGACTGTTCCTTCGGCTTCTTTATTTCCAAGAAGCCATTTCACCACATTTGCTATATCCTAGTAATTATTTTCTTGCTGGAAGATTAATCCCCGTCCAATAAGTCGTGTTTCTGAAGGAATGGCTTGATGGATCAGAATCAGAGTATTCTTATCAACAGTCTTAGTGTCACCAGTTTTGTGTAGATCACCAATACCGTTGGCTAAGATTACAGCCCTAAATTTGTATAGATTCCCCACCAGGCCTCATTGTACATGTTGACATTGATTATCATATTATAACGTTCTCCGCTCTGCCATCGAATAAACTGTTGTTCACTGTTGTCGAACAATTTGTGTTTGGATTCAGTGTAAGGAGTAGAGCAAACATTTTTAGCTTTACTCATTTTACTGTAGTATCCTGCTTTTCATTGGTATTTCTCTTTTCTGCCTGATCATGCATAAAACAAAACAAATAAAATAGACTATAGAACAATATACACAAAAGCTTAATGGTCCGACACCCATCTTGACTTTTCGATTTCGTTACCTCCCATCATCGGCAATTTTCGAACAGATACACAACAGCTTCGTCTGATGTTTATCTTACTGATGTGAAATCTGATCCAATCCTGGTAGATATTTAGGTTTAGTAAACCTAGGGTGGTGAGAAATTCGTTGAAATTTCTCGTCGTCCCTTCTTTGGCTTGTGTAATAAATAAGACTCCAGGGACTTGATTATGTTTTTCGTGTTTTTAAATTGTTGTAGTGAGTTCATGAGATCAAGCGAGAAGAGAAGGAAGGGCCCGGCATGGCCAGGTGGTTAGGGCGTTCGACTCGCAATCTGAGGGTCGCGGGTTCGAATCCCCGTCACACCAAACATGCTCGCCCTTTCAGCCGTGGGAACGTTATAATGTGACAGTCAATCCCACTATTCGTTGGTACTTTCACGTATCCTCTTCAAAGTCTTACATAAAGCTCGTACTGAAACGTAGCATAACCTTGACTAGCCAAAACTTTGATTTATACGTGCGGTATTTCAGTCTTGGCAGCTAAGCCATGACTGGATTCACACACATTCTATTTAATATAGTTTATTTTTATTGATTATTATATTCGTGACACTTTTTGATTGGTTGGATGATAACCAGCCACAAAGTAAACTATCAGCACGTGACTGTATTCTGGTGTAGCTCATTTTCACGCAATAAAGGCGGTGGCATCTGCTTTTGATATCTTTTTCATCACTGTTTCCATAGTTATTTCCAATACTATATGTATATATATATATATAAATTCATTTTTGATTAAGGGAGTGCATTGGTCTGGGAGACTAGAACAACAAACCATTTTGAGGACTAGTGATATGTGACGCTGATTGGATAAAACAAAATATAATTAAGTTAGAAAGAAATACAGTATACGTAATGTTCGTTCACAGGAACGTATGTCACAAATAAAGAAAGACGGGCCTACTGAAATAACCGAAATCACCTAATTATTTGAGTGGTTCCAAGAGGGATATCCAGGATTTGTTGACTTTTATGCTACATTGTATATTCTCAGTTATAAATAGATCAAAAAATATTTCTTTTATCTTTCTCTCTTTATTTTGTTTTGTTTTTGAATTTCGCGCAAAGCTACACGAGGGCTATCTGCGCTAGCCGTCCCTAATTTAGCAGTGTAAGACTAGAGGGAAGGCAGCTAGTCATCACCACCCACCGCCATCTCTTGGGCTACTCTTTTACCAACGAATAGTGGGATTGACCGTCACATTATAACACCCCCACGGCTGAAAGGGCGAGCATGTTTGGTGGGACAGGGATTCGAACCCGCGACCCTCAGATTGCGAGTCGAGTGCCTTAACCACCTGGCCATGCCGGGCCCTTTCTCTCTTTAGAGTGTGGTTTATGTGCCACTATTTTAATGTTAATACATTTTATTATACAACTTTTTTCGGTAGCTTTACATTTCACAGTATAGATGAGAAAAAATTTCGTTTTGATTTAAAATGATATCGAATTGCAATTTAATAAAACTTTTTAATATCTACGAATGCCTCTAGGAGACATTTATTTTTTAACTTTTTAATCCAATCACAGTTTTAATTCTTATTTTAAATGTTATTATAATTTTGTTTTCCCGAACTTAAACATTGTTTTCAGAATTTCATGTTCATTTCTCAATTTGGCCCCCCAATGGCACAGCGGTATGTCTGCGGACTTACAACGCTTGAATCCGGGTTTCGATACCCGTGGTGGGCAGAGCACGGATAGCCCATTGTGTAGCTTTGTGCTTAATTACAAATAAACAAACAATTTCTCAATTTTATTGTGATTTTTCGTTTTTGTTATATTTGTGTACATCCAATGCAGTGAAAACTTTCGACGCGGTAGAGAGGGTTCAAATCAAGTTATACTGGAAGCCGGGATAACCCACACTCTGAGACATAAGGAAACCTGTTCCAAAGGTCGTTACGTCGAAAGTTTTAAGGAAATCCAGTAAAATGTTTGCTACTGTGCTGCCACCTACCGCACTGAATCGTCCAAATGTGCAGTGAACGTTGCCAAATTATATATTGTTCGCTGTCATACCCGAGTTATTACAAATATCGAATGTAGGTTGTATAAAAATTACCCTAAATAAAATACTGACTTTAGTATTAATATAATCTTTTAAATTTTGACTTATACCCATAACTGACAGCAATTCGTGTTTCAGAATTTTATTAAATTTAAAAGTCAACACTAGAGAAAAATAAAAAATAAAATAATAATTTTTTTATAATAATGCGCGAGTCTATCTGTTTACTGGTATAACCATAAATACTGCAATGACAGCGACCAAAATTTACTTTTTTAATTCGTGTGTAACACGATTCAACGAATCTTAGTTTAAAAAAAAGTAAACATGTTATGTGACTACTCAAGTAACATGTATTTGGTCTAAGACAAAAAAGATCGAGATATCAAACAATACGTGTACCATGACAATAATAGGTTTTAGTAACTTACAGCTTTGCAAATCATACGTAAAATATACCTTGAATAATTCAGAGCAGTTATGTTTGACGACTGTTTGGTTAATTGTTTTTGGAAATTCGTGCAAACCTTCGTAAATTTGAGCTGACAGCCTAGAGGGAGGGCAACTAGTCAACAGCACCCACAGATAACCCTTGGGCTACTCTAATCGAATAGTAGGATTTTACCATTACTCTTCTAACGCACCCACGACTTCAAAGTACGAAGCTTGAGTTTTTGTGGCAAAGGGATGCGAACCATTAACCCTCGAATTCATAATCCGGTACGTTAACAACTAAACCACGCCCGGCCTTTGTTTGATATTATAACCACTAGGCCATGTTCAGTCCATGTTTGACGAAGTAAACATTTCATTTAACCTTTTTTTGGGGTGAAAATTTTTTAAAGAATAATACTAACTTAACGAAAATGTTATAGAATTTTCAGGACTTTGAGTAGTTAGGATGACTTGAATTTAAGAGAGTTTTAGTGAACGGAAAAAGTAGTTGCCAGTCATAAGTAAAAAGAAAAAAAGAGTACTTTGATAATTAGATACCTACTTTGTGGCTCAAATATAAATAAGCTTAAAAGTTAAAATTAAGAGTAGAACTGTATAGAATCGTTTTACTATTATCAATCCACCTAACAAAGGTGATAAAATTCGTATGCTGATTATTTGAGGCAGTGTTTCTCAACCTTTTTTTTTGCTCAAGACATCCCTATTCGTAGTCTACAATTTCTACGACATCCCTACGTTTTATAATCTAGTTAACAGTGGCGTAGCCAGGGGGTCATAGATAAAGTACTATTTTGATCAAATCTCGTGGCGCCTCAGTTGAGTAACACTGAATTTTAAGGCAATTAATGGTTAAGTGTATAGAAAGAGTGAGGCTTCAGCAGGCCGTTTGGTTGAAATGTGAAACTTATAACACATAACTTGCAAGAATGTAATCACTTGAATGTCCTTTTTCGCAATAAAGCCACAGGTCATCTAGTAATCCCAATTAAACGTTCATGTGAAACTACACTTCATTTCCGAAATTGTGTTTATTTACGTTACTTATATAGTCGAGTGAAAGACCTGAGGTGTACCCAGTGAGGAAGGTTTGTCTCCAATAACCAATCCTAAAACGTTTGATTAGTTAGGGTTCCACGTGAAGGAAGAAGATGCATATATATCATATACACATATTCCTGTTCTTCTATAAAAACATTTAGGGCTAAACTGAATTTCTACGCACACTCCAGGGTAAAATTCTGGGCAGGTGTAGTTGTAAGTGTCAATGTTTAGATTGTTCACTCGTTCGACACCTGGAAATAATGAGGCCTTAACATTTCGATTACCAACACTTGTACCCACAGGTTTGCATCAGTCCACATGCTTCACTAACAAGAATGTATTTTGGCTTAGACCTATTAATATTTAATCAAAAATCAATCATCATTTGATTCCACACATTATACGTATATGTTACAGAAAACAATGGAGGGAAACGTATGGTAGGCCTGGTGATCACATACGTCTGTTTTATATGATAATTTACACGAATGGAGTTTCAACAATTTCATTATTAAAAAATACCTAATATATCTTCGAGATGATATTTCTAAATACTTTGCGGGATTTCTATCAATCATATAAGTTTCCTTTAACATTTAGAAGGAAAGGAACGTGAAAAAAGCTGAAGCCTCTAAATAGAAAGGGCACGGTTTAGTGGACAACCTTGTCGACCTTCATTCACAGCTATCTGTCTTGATAAAATGATAGAGAAATCAGATCAAGGTTGGGTACTTTTTTTTTATCTTGTAGAAATGAATCCGTGAAATAATTCTCAGGGGCTCTAGAAGCGTTCTTGCGAAGAGCTATCAGAACTCTGTGAACATTTTTCGCGAGTAAATAAATAAATAGATTTATTTATGAACTTATTTAAGTGAGAATGCCCAGATTTGTTAAATGCTGCTTTTCGCTCGTTATTTTGTCATTATTTTATTTATTTTTTAATTGTTACTTGAAATATAATGATGTCATTACTAGCACTGACTGTTTCAAGTTCTTCGTTGTATAAATCGATACAATAACAAAAATATAGTTTACTACTTAGTGTTGCTGGTCGTTATTTTTTAATTCCTAAAGTTTATTTTAGTTAATTTCCAGTATTTAGTTAATTTTCGTATTTATAGGAGCTATCTTTGTTAAAATAAGGGGGGGAGTCTGCGTATGAAGATATATTTTACATTAATAAAGTATGCTGCCAAAATGTATAAACTGATGATAAAACAACGACAATCTATACAACAAAGCTGAGTCATTCAGAAATATTGTATATTAATACAGTATGTTGCCAAAATGTATAAACTGATGATAAAACAACGACAATCTACACAACAAAGTTGAGTCATTCAGAAATATTGTATATTAATACAGTATGCTGCCAAAATGTATAAACTGATGATAAAACAACGACAATCTACACAACAAAGTTGAGTCATTCAGAAATATTGTATATTAATACAGTATGCTGCCAAAATGTATAAACTGATGATAAAACAACGACAATCTACACAACAAAGCTGAGTCATTCAGAAATATTGTACAATAATACAGTATGTTGCCAAAATGTATAAACTGATGATAAAACAACGATAATCTACACAACAAAGCTGAGTCATTCAGAAATATTGTACAATAATACAGTATGTTGCCAAAATACTTAGAAACAAGCCACAGTAACTATTTTATGAGGTGTTAACTTCATAAAAACAAAGGAAATATAATTTTTCTATAAGAATCTCTTAAGGCAAGTGATTGGACAGAAGAGGTCAAACACTGCGAAGAAGAACTTGCTAGAAGATACTACCGAAAACCAAAGTTCCTTACAATTATCTCAAGTTCTTGTTAATTTAATCCAGAGTTTTAAGTGGGAAAAGCTTTGAGCCTTTTTAGAAAGTTAAATCATTTTTGGGTAATCAACACGAGACAGGTTTACTAAGATATTTGATGATTTAGTAAAATCACTCGTTAGGGTGTATTACAAGTGAGCAAATTATTTTGTTTGTTTGTAATTAAGCACAAAGCAACACAATGGGCTACCTGTGCTCTGCCCGCCACGGGTATCGAAACCCGGATTCTAGCGTTGTAAGTCCACAGACATACCGCTGTACAACTGGGTGGGGGTGGGGGCAAATATTGTCGTACTAAAAGCTTTCTAAGACTCGATTTCATCATTCTTCCTTTTCTTAATTAATTAATTAATTAAAATGAAAACAAAAATCCTGGTAAACGTCTTATCAGAACCGAGTTATAACGCCAGCCCATGTTGAAAGCATTTTTGTTTTTGGTGAAAGGTGAACGAAAAGGACCATAAATATCACATGCTATTTTATAATAATTATTTTAAAATAATCTTGCTATATTTATATGTTCTTTGTATTTTTACCCATAGCAAAGTATAACAACATTTCAAAATATACGATATTTACAGCTTTATTTTATTTTATTGCCCCCTTGTGGCACAGCGGTATGTCTGCGGACTTATACTTAACATTTATATGTTCTTCGTATTTTTACCCATAGCAAAGTATAACAACATTTCAAAATATACGATATTTACAGCTTTATTTTATTTTATTGCCCCCTTGTGGCACAGCGGTATGTCTGCGGACTTATACTTAACATTTATATGTTCTTTGTATTTTTACCCATAGCAAAATATAACAACATTTCAAAATATACGATATTTACTGCTTTATTTTATTTTATTGCCCCCTTGTGGCACAGCGGCATGTCTGCGGACTTATACTGCTAGAAACCGGGTTTCAATACCCGTGGTTGTCAGAGCACATATAGCCCTTTGTGCTTAATAATAAACAATAACAATTTTTTTATTATTGCATTGGCCTGACGTTGTATAATGGTTTGCGTCCCGGTGCCGCGAAATCGCTTTCCTGGTTACTTGGGGACCGTTGGCGATTTATTAAGAGTAACGGTTATATCCTATTATTTATATTTGGCGATGAGTGCTGTTGACTAGCTACTTTCCACTAGTCTATCAGTTCAAAACTAATGGTGGGTAGTGCAGATAAGCTCTTGTGTAGCTTTGCGCGAACTTCAGAAACAAATAAACAATTTATGTAAATGTTTCTCCCCCCCCCCAAATCAAAAGATGACTGGTTTTATACGATTCCAGTTAAATTTAGTAAATTCTCAATATTTGGAACATTTGTTCGTTACGAACAGTAAATTATCATTACTTATGATATTACTGTTAACAACGAGAACATGGTCGATAGGCCCTAGAATATATTCAAAACAATAATACATACTCAAAGTTGTTATCAATATATCTTAAAGCCAAGTGTCAGTCTGTCACGCTCGATTTCTCCGAATTTCGTGAATTACGCGAATCCAATTCCATTTTTTTCTCTTATAATACTTCCTCTTTTGATTGCCCGTTCCCATTTTAGTTGAAAATAATCGCTAACGTAGGCGTAAATAGCTCCTAAGTTTGGCACTTTTTCTGTTATATAAAAGCCTGTCAATGAGGGAGTTAACACGGTGAAGGAGGATTGCTAATCTTCGAGCACTCTTGATTATTAATTATTTCCCCTGCAATAATTAAGTTTAAATCTAAATAAATGCCAGAAACGAACGAACGAAGTTAACAGGACCAGATCAGACATGGCGTTATGTGTGTGTGTGTGTGTGTGACACCACATCATCCAAAATCATTATGACGTCAAGCTAGGTAGGATCCGAATAGGAAAGCCGGGAAGACTCCCGTGATCGAAGACACGGAAGTTCATTCGCACCCTATCAACGCCAGTGAAAAATAAGTCAAAAATTAGCACAAATCTATCTCTGAGAATTATTTCGAAAAAGCCTTTGTTAAAACAGACCGAAGACACCAGTTATCTGTATGGAAGAGGACGACTTTTCCTCAGAAGAAGAACAGGTGTGTATGCAATCGTATGTTTTAATCTTTTATCCAAAGGCACCAATATGTAGCATGTTCGCTCAGTTATACGTAGTGGATTCAGGAGCAATATGTGGCATGTTCCTGGGAAACGATATCATATATTTCTTCTGTGTATTACCAGATTTATACAAAGTAGTTTTGGTTTAATTGATTATTTTACCTAAGAAAATGGTATAATTGAAGATTCTCCTGTTATGGTTGACTTGCAAAAATAGCTTAATTGTTGGATATTTAATTTTGCAAGTTTTAAGTAATAACTATAGATTCTAATTTAACTAGTTCTATACTTTTGTCAGTAAACGGAACTCTGGCATTCTTTATTCTTCATGGTGGTACAAAATGCAAAACTCATATGCGGTTTAATACCACACTTTTCAAGTCTAAAACTAATGTTAAATAGTTTGTCTCATTTGGCATGACCAGGTGGTTAGGGAACTCTTGACTCGCAATCTGAGAGTCGAGGGGTTCGAATCCCCGTCTCACCATACATGCTCGCCCTTTCAGCCGTGGGCATTAAAATGTGACGTTCAATCCCACTATTCGTTGGCAGTGGGTAGTGATGATTAGCTGCCTTCCCTCTAAGTATTTCACTTCTAAATTAGGGACGGCTAGCGCAGATAGCCCTCGTGTAGCTTTGCGCGAAATTCAAAACAAAAAAAGTTGGTATATAAGCACAGTATTTCTATCTTTCTTTAGTTCCTCCCAGTGATTTATCGGTAAGTCTGAAGGCTTATGACGCTGAAAATATGGTTGCAATACTCGTTGTGGGCACGGCGCAGATAGCCCATTGTGTAGCTTTGTGCCTAACAATAAACAAGTAGCAAACAAACTTCTTTAGTTAGTTTATTTGTTTGTAGTTATGCACAAAGCTACACAATGGGCTATCTGTGCTCTGCCCACCACGGGTATCGAAACCCGGTTTCTAGCGACGTAAGTCCGCAGACATACCGCTGTGCCACTGGGGGGCTCTTTAGTTAGTAAGGTGAACATTTCAAGTTCCCCTAGAATTCTCAATTTTTTTCACGTATACACGTTTTTAGCCATGTATTTGTTTTACAATAGAACGTTGGTCAAGGAATGTGCCCAAGATCCTAAAAGCAACTTGTTTAAACCTTGGGCAATAATATTATTTTAAATATTTAGGTATGCAAGAAACATATCGATTTTTAAATGGAAATTAAACATTCGCTGTTTGAAATATATTAATATTTTGAAGATTATTTTACACTGATTTAGGACTAACTTGAATCTTCTAAGTTGGCCGAACCTCGTGCGATATCACCAACAGTGAGGATGCCTAACTAATAAACCAATGTATTCTGATCATTATGAATAGGAACGGTATATTCAATTAGCTACATTCATTACTGGTTAAGTTTTAGTTTTGGTTTATACACGTAGTTTGTTTTGATCAGAAATTAATGATAATCAAAATGAAAAAAGGTGTAAAATGGATAATTTCCTAGACGAAAATTTTAAGCAGTGATTAAAAGGTGCAGACAAACTAAGCCTAAAATTGCATGCAAATTTCGACTGACATTCTAACTTGAAAGTTATGCTAATATCCTTCATGAAGCATTTGTAATCATCTTAGAAAGACTTAAGTGAATTATATTTTCCCTCAACAAACAAGTTGTGTAATATTTTCCTCTAAACCCAAACATATTAGTTTTGCTGTCTTTTCTTGGTTTGTTTGTTTTTGAATTTCGCGCAAAGCTACACGAGGGCTATCTGCGCTAGCCGTCCCTAATTTAGCAGTGTAAGACTAGAGGGAAGGCAGCTAGTCATCACCAACCA
>NW_013668644.1:46102-66634 GCF_000517525.1 Limulus polyphemus | reverse complement strand
CCCAAAATTTGATGTCTTGCCAAAAGAACTAAGAGATGGATTTGAAGGAGCAATATGTTGTGATACCAACAATCCAAATTCAAATGCCTCCCATCTCGTCAAGGAGACATCTGGAAACAGAAGGAGACCCAGATAAGAGAAAAAAGAATACCCACTATAGGAAGTCGTTTTATCCAGTAACCAGGTGAAGTCTTTGAGTAAAGAAGGAGAATGGTTGCGAACAAGAGATCCCAAGCAGTGGAATTGGAAGCCATTCACTCTCTGTACACCAAAAGAAGAGTAGAAGGCTAGGCCCTGCAGACATATGAGCAAAAAAAAAATACCCAAATGAATGAAAAACGAAATGGGAGGGAGATATTATTCATTCAAGTTGAACCAACCTACTCAAATATACTGTCTAACGAAAGAGGAAAAGAGGATAACAGTAGAAGGCTTGTTGGGACAGAACCAAATGAGAAAAAAAGCATACAATAAGCCCACCCCAGTTATTCCAAGACCTGGGGCAAAAGACCACTGCAGAGTGAAAAATTCCCCATAGGAAAACGAGGAAGGATGAGAAAACCAACTGAGACATGAAAGATGTAAGACTTGACACCTTTCTACAGATTCCCTGGCAACCACAAAAATATGGGAAGAAATGCCTGGAAGAGGATGATAACCCCATGCAATTGTGATTGCAGCCAATAGGACCAAGATTGGCACAGATCAATTTTAGCAAGAAACAAGATCTTTTGGAGGATGTAAAATAATGGGAACAGGAGACACTGGAGAAGGAGAGGAAAAAACAAAGGTTAAGGCTTTTTAATAGAAATCCTACTACTCGACAATTGGACTTAAATGGAATGTAAAAGTCAATAAACGAAACGGGACAGGTCCTACTGACCCAGAGCCTATAGGATAGTTACTACCAAGACTGACAGCACAAAGTGTATGAGTAGTGGAGGGAGGAAGAGAAAGTGACGATTGAGATAGCAGTAGAAGCAGTAAAAGGCAATATCATTGGCATGCGGCCCCAACATATGAAACCAGAGCAAAAACATACCAGTAAAACCATACAGACCGATGAAAGGAGCCAGAATAAGGCCTAAGAGATATAATGGAGGCGGAAACAATTAAGCCACAAGGGCATCATGCTTCAACCAACTCTAGCAAAAGACCAACAAAATGAGAAGTGGAAAACGCCCAGGAAAATAAACACACTACTGTAGAAAAGAAGTGAATGGGTATCTATCAAAAACCTTAGAGGAGAATAAAGTTAAAGCACAAAAAATATTGGAAAAGGGTAGTATATGTAAGACGAAGGTAGGAAAATCTAAGCCTAAGAAAGCCAAACAAAAGACAGATGATCTGACCCCCAGAGTTTAGGAGTCAAAGAAAAGCAATACAACACAAAACCATGCCTAGTCATATGGGGAAACAAAGAAAAGAGGACAAGGCATGTAAGCCCCAAAGTAGTGGTAAAAATAATTGAATATGCGAAAAACATACTGTTACGTCTCCGTTTGTTAATTAACTTTCCGTGACTTCGTTCCGACGAAACTTTAGCGACACAAGTCCTTACTTAATAAAACTGGTTTATTCTTTCCGAATACAACTTTAAGATACACTTATTTTCAACAGTCGCGCTATAACAAACTATAATAACGACGTTAACTTGAACAATACGTCTCTCTCTGACTGCAGTTCAATTACTCATTACCTACACACACCTTATTGCGTCACGTTGTGACCATCTTATATATACCAGACTACCATATATCTAGTAATCTCTCGACAATTCACGAAGGTACAAGATATTTCCAAAAACCAGGGGGGCGTGACACTAGTCACGTGACCTCGGTGATGCAACAATACCTAAGAAACCTAGTCACAAAATCACGAAATAAAAGTCTGGGGTATAATCAAGACAATATGGTTATGATATGAGGCAAATGTAGGTAGGAAAAAAATCGGCAAAATCCCTTCAATCACGAACGAGTAACATAGGCGGAGGTATGTCAAGGACAAAAAAAGATTCAGGTTGCATGAAATAATCCACCAACCGCAGCACAAAAGCCGTCATCTCTCCTAACAGTCAAAGACAAACTCAACACCAATGTAGTTAGTAGGCTATCATGAACAAATATGTGTTGTTTCACATCAGAAAAAGTAGAATTTATCAACCTCTGGGAAACAATGTATTTGTAAATACTCCCACCAAAAAATGCTTAAATCTGAAAAGCTCATGAACGAAAAATACACGTCTTTACACCCGAGTGCTAAATCGAGAAGTGATTATAGTGCTCTAAAGTATAAAGGGAGTCAGCTGAGCTAGAAGGGTGTGCTGCATTCCTATTGGTGGAGAGTTGTCACATGCTCATTTGCATGCTATAGCACAACTATAGGACGTGTAATCACGTGAGATTAGGTGGAAGCATCAAGACTAGTGGCGAGCGAAACTTGTGCATATAGAGGAAACCTATTATGTGAGGTAAAGAATCGTATTGGAACTATAACATACAATATATGCACTTACATACACAAAGTAAAGAATATATACAAAACACACATATTTATCTAACGGCAGGCACAAGATCCAATTCCTTTACCTCAACCTCATCAGCAAACCCTCTAAAGCAGCAGTTGACTGTCAACTGGCCATAGTAGTGGCATGGATGACAGCACAGGCCTTTCTTCCAGTCAGTATGGTAAAGTATCCCTCCAAGTAACTGGTCCTCCTTTCATTTATATAGAACTTAAGAGCTCCATCTATTTTACAGCTAACTTTTGGCAATGTCTCTTCAGCATTGGAATCTGTTGTAGGGTTAACTTTATAATGATGGTGATATGTGGGTATGTTGGCAAGTCATTCCTATTGTTGTGTCTTGGGTGGTGGTTGCTTGACAACTGTTGAGATGGAGGCCCCTTATTCACCTCAAACCTTGGCCACAAAAATGTTGGCACCATGTGCTGGAAGTAGTGTCTGATTAGTCATGGTGCTGTGAATGGCTACCAGCGGATGTGATGATAAGGTCTTCATCATTACACTTTATCTTTTATCTCTCAGGTCTGAAAAATTTCCCTGGATCCCAGCCGACCTTAGGGTTGACTTCTTTTCCAGAAATGTCTTTCACAGCTTCAAAGTCTGGTGAGCCCATCAGAGGTGAGTGCATATCTAGTGGTGCTTCTGGGATATGGTTGAGCATCTACCTACTGGGCACTAGATGAGTGGTTACCAATAATCAGGTGACTGACAGGAATCCTACTTTACAGTGGCTGAGGAAAGTGTCAGGGAGATCCTCAGACTTTGAGATAGGGTGCTACTTCAGATTTCAGTGAGAGGGGGAGAAATTTAAGTGTGGTTAAGTTTTTGTAGATAAATTCAACACCAGTTTATTATGACAGAATTTTATGCGATTGTTTCCTATATTGTTAAAGGACAAGCAAGTAATTTTTACTGATAAGTAATCTGCAACTGTGACATGCAGATTGAGTACCAAACAAAACCTTATTTTTAAGCTTATATATATGTTCCGAATACACAGGAGATAACATAATATGATATTACTGATCACAAACCTTAATGTACAAATCTTAGCATTGCAATGCAACACATAAATTAGTCAAACAGTTTGATAAACTGCATTCTATTCCTAGTAGAAATACATCATTTTATAATAAATAACGTACTGATATTCCCAGGCAAGTGATTAGCGTAGGTGTTCTGAAAAATTGAGGGATATTATACAAATATTGCAACTGGGGCATTTTTTTTATTAACGTATATCATTGCTTAAAGAGAAATAAACACAAAATATGAAACAAAAACAACCCATCTTCGAAATGTAAGGTCACCTTAGATTAAATACTACCTTAAATTTTGGTCAATAAAGTAATAATAATAAATTCCAAATAATGTATTATATCTGTATTTTCATGCTGGCTCTAGGGCAACAGATATTTACATTGTAGAAAAATCAGTTGAATTTTTCAGATAAGTTTACTTATATTTAAGCTTTTATGCAGTAAATAAAATGAATCTCATGTTGCCCGAAGCTTCTCTGTGGGCCTTAAACCATGCAGAATTAATTAAATAAAGAACTGAACAATAACTATTTGTGTAACATTATATCTCACAAAATAGCTAATATGAAAAATAGTGTTGATGCAGACTCCCTTTTTCTCGGCAAAGTTAACATTTTACGAAACTGAATATGTATTTCTGATAGACAGTTACCTCCCTCACAAAAAGCTTTCTCGACTTATACTGCTCTCCATAGGCGCAAATTTTCGCTATCCACTGGTCTTGATATACCACTTATTTCTGCAAACTAACATGGAAATTATTATGCAGAAGCCTTCCACCAAAAGGACTGTGACACTACCCCTATCATAACTACCGCCCTTTCTAATCTTGCAGCTGTTAACCACTTCAATATTGGTCAGATCACACCAAACCACACCACAAGGGGGGATAGGTGAAAATGTGAAAGGAGGTAAGTATCTATCGGAAATACATTTTCAGTCTAAGAAAGTGTTAATTTCCGATACGATATCTTACCTCTACTCCCAAAAAGCTAGAATCCCACATTGAACTGGTGGAGGGCCGGTGAAAAGATGATCCTCCTTCAGGAAGCATCCAAAGGAAAATATGGGGTGTGAGAAGAAATTAAAAACAACACATCCATGGGTGATTGCACCACTTCTGAGCCCTGTATACTCTTCTCTCTTTAGTAATGTGTCACCAAAAAAGGGTGGAAACATGGAGGAACACAAAGAAAAAATTACTGAAATATATTTAAGAACCCCGGGTGTTGAGAGGCTATGGCACGACAGACTGTAAATGGGAGTTTGACCTCATCCAACATATGATGGCATCTGAAATTGTACACCAGGTCTTCAGTAGGAAGAAGTTCCTCTACCTTTCACCTTTAGAAACGGTTCCCGGTATGGAAGAGGAGCTTCTTTATCAAAATCCTGCCTCCATACGCACGCACCTCTAACACCAAATCCACTGGGAACCAGCATCTGGCAAAAGGTAGGATGATAGAGGGCCCAGATTGGTGTTTTTCTCCAGTCCATAACCTGGTGCTATTGGGAATTTTCCGTCCAGTCTGTGGTAGAAGGAGAGCACCAAGCCTTATACATGCAGGATTTCAAGTGTCTTGTCCATCTACAACCAACACCAAATCCACCAGGAACTTACATCCAGGAGATGGCAGAAATAGGGGCTGCTATTTGTGGTTGCATGTCCAGTCCAAAACCTGGCAGAATTGGGGAATTATCATTCAGTCCACAGTAGAAGGAGGATATTATCCAAACACATCTGAGGACTTATGTGGTTGGTCCGGCTCCAATCAACACCAACATCTTGGGAATCAACATTTGGCAGATGGTAGAAAGGAGGGTGCCTCAGCTAGAAGGGCAAATTGCAATATATGGTGAAGTGCATTTGGAAATATGCATCAGGTTTGTGGTAGG
Source organism: Limulus polyphemus (assembly GCF_000517525.1). Taxonomy (NCBI): domain Eukaryota; kingdom Metazoa; phylum Arthropoda; class Merostomata; order Xiphosura; family Limulidae; genus Limulus; species Limulus polyphemus. The sequence goes on along the minus strand of NW_013668644.1, from coordinate 61,174 downwards.
AATGGTGTCTTGCCATCTATACCAGCAAAATGCCACTGTCCTACTCTCAACTGAGTGATATTGTGCATAATCAGGAGGACAGGCCTCCATGGTCCACCAACCCAATGGCTAGGAACTGGTAAGTGGCAAGAACTCCCATACTCCACTAGAAGGACAGAAAATGTGTTGGGGAGTCTGTGGGACCACAGTACCAGAGACACTGCAATTGGTAACTGCAATACCGTATTTTGAAAAGCAGTGCAATCATGTTGATGCAGTCAATCAAACAACATCTACTGGCATGGTAGGCAGCGCCTCAATGCCATGGATCATCAGAGATGGGCAGTAATCTCTGTTTGCTTTACTGATGTTAGTCCATGAGTGTACAGTCTGGAAAGAATATATTTATGAAGTAATAGACCATGAGGTATATCTATGAGCAGTCTTGTGAAACACCCCCATATCAACAGTGTTTATAACTTGACCTTCTTATGTGTTATGATATTGTATTTTGATGCATATAGGACACCTCGATGCAGTTGATCAACCAATACCTGGCAGCATCTGGAATAGTACATCAGGTCTGCTGTAGAAAGAGCCTTAACGTCACAGTCATGTAGCATGGTATACGATCACAAATCGTACAGTGCAGATTTAAGACAAAGAACACCTGGTCAGGCAATACTTGTCAATGAGCAGGATCCAAATATGCAATAAAAACCCCTGCAAAGATAAAGTACTTACCACCCACAGTTAAACAGTTCCAGTGCTGATGATGTCTCCCAAGGTAAGATGGAAATGTGCAGCCAGGGACATGGTAATGCGATTCTTTGTTTGTTTTGGAATTTCGCGCAAAGCTACACGAGGGCTATCTGCGCTAGCCGTCCCTAATTTAGCAGTGTAAGACTAGAGGGAAGGCAGCTAGTCATCACCACCCACCGCCAACTCTTGGGCTACTCTTTTTACCAACGAATAGTGGGATTGACCGTCACATTATAACGCCCCAACGGCTGAAAGGTCTTTTCTTGGAAAACTGCATCTACGAATAGTGAATGCTGGAAAAACGTATATCAAGTATTAGGTTCAAAGTTTTTCAATATCATTATGAGATTAACAGTTGTTCAATTATCTCGTATTATCGGGTGTTATATAAGATACAGTTGAAGCACGAACATATCAGTTTATTTGCATAGTTGTTTCCCTATGACGTCATTACATGAGGGTGGAGTTGTCAAATATTTTAAGCGACTTCCAGATTAATCCAATCACAAAGTGTTATAAGTAAATCAGAAACTGCTCGATTATCAGAAACGTTTATGCTAGTGCTCTAGTTTGATCACTGTCGTGACCTTGTTTGTATACTATTGAACAGATAGGAGTATAGAGGTAAGCAAAATAATTAGCACTTCGCTGTTAGAGTATTGTAGAAAGAGTATTTTCTAAAGAGTGTTATTAATAGCAAAAAATAGCTTTATTCTTTAGTAAAGCCGATAACTTTGTCAGGAAGGCAGTAGTGAAGCAAATAGAACGTATACTAACTAGAAAAGTTTTGTTTGTTTTGTTTAATTTAGCGCAAGACTATCTGCACTAACCATCCCTAGCTTAGAAATACAGCTAGTAAACACCACCCAACGCCAACTCTTGGGCTACTCTATACCAACGAAAAATGGGATTGGACCTCGAATTATTGCTCTCCCACGGCTGAAAGGACGATCATCTAAAACTCTATTTTTGCGAAACCTTATTTCTATAGCAGGGCCCCAGCATGGCCAGGTGGATAAGACGCTCGACTCGCAATCTGAGGGTCGCGGGTTCGAATCCCCGTCCCACCAAACATGCTCGCCCTTTCACCCGTAGGGGCGTTATAATGTGACGGTCAATAAATTTCTCATTAGTCAGAATAATTTGTTTGTGGATATTAGTCATTCGTCAACTTTGCTTAAGGTTCCCAACAAGTTTGAGGACCAAACAGAGCGTGCTATTTATCTACTTAAAACTGATAGCATCAATACAAACAGTCAAAATGAGTTTTAGTGTTGAAAGATAACTGTAATGTCAAAATTCAGTTACTAAACCCGCTTTTGGCATGATGAAAGTGTGTGTAATTTTTCCACTAGAGTTTGATTCTTCTTAGTCTTTAGATCAATCTCATTCCAATCACGTGTAAAGGATAAAAAATATAGGACCCATGGGAAACTTTAAAAAAATTGTTCTAATATATCTTCAATATATTTTGAATAAAACGCTTAGATCATTTAATAGGTGGCCCGGCATGACCAGATAGTTAGCGCGTTCGAATCCCCCGTCCCACCAAACATGCTCGTCCTTTCAGCCTGTGACGGTCAATCCCACTATTCGTTGGTAAAAGAGTAGCCCAAGAGCTGACGGTAGGTGGTGATGACTAGCTGCCTTCCCTCTAGTCTTACACTGCTAAATTAGAGACGGCTAGCGCAGATAGCTCTCGTGTAGCTTTGCGCGAAATTCAAAAACAAACAAATTCTATAGCAGGAATTTAATGTTTTTTTTATAAACGTTACACGTGCTTATTAGTGTACAAAATAGCTTGAAATTACTTTACTAATATGTCAAAGAAATAAACACTTAAAAGCATAAAGTTTGGACACCTAGTAGTGCGTCCCCCCGTGAGACAGAGTAAGTCTTCGGATTTACAGCGGTAGAATCAGGTGTTCGATTCTTCTCAATGGACACAGCAGATAGCCCGCTGTGGCTATGAGAAAACATAAATACCTAGTATTTCCCTACTTAGAGGGCAAAGGAAGGACTCCTGGTGGCATGGCTAAACGATATGCTTGTTTGTCCATAACGCTAAAATTCAGAATTCGATCACTGCTGCGAACACAGCTGATTGTCCAACTTTGCGATAATAAAAACAAAAACGGACACACTTGATGAAGACACTATGTACTGTCGACGTCGAAAGATATAATAAAGATTTGTCTTTACTTTTTAACTAGTTACTTGTCAGGTGAACCAACTATGATATTTGAATTTATAGTTTCCAGATTTTTAAAACTGTTATGTTATACAGAATAGCTGTGTAAAAATTATTGTAAGTTTTGTTGAACCAGGAGATGGGTACTAGGGTTTGCTATCTCATATACTTTCAATTTCAAGCTTTTATCACTCTTATGCCAAAATAATGAATAATATTTGACATTTTATTATAGGTTCTATCCTAATACGTGCTCTTTAGTCCTGATATTCTGTAACTAGTGCCATCTTGTGACATGTAGGCGATTAAAATAAGCACTCAAGGGTTATAAACTCAACAAACTCTCTAGATTGATTGAATTTATCTTTTAAAGATGATTGTGGAATTATGCTATCATGATGGGTTTGACTAAGAAATGTGAACAGGAAGCAAAAAACATCAAGTCATGAATGGTAAACAAGTGTTATTATAACTGATGACAGTAAGTCACGAACGCTATATAAAAATCTTAAGGTTCATTGTCATTTTTCGAAATAAATGAAACCTTCTTTCTTGAGAATTACTACCGATAACTCGATCTGATAACATATTTATATGGTAATATATTGAGTGTAGTGCTGCTGAATAGCCTAAAATATTTTTTGAAATTATAGGTTGTGTTATTTTTTTTTACGAAATGAGTGAACAAAATAGTTGATTTGAGTCATTTTATTTGCCTTAATTTGGTATATATGTTTTCGGTGTTTTGTGACATGCATTTCAATAAACCAGACTTCAACTGCCTGCTATACACCTATAACGGCAGTGACAAAAATTTTCAGATTTTAGGCAATATCTGTCTTATTAAGAAGATTTCTTTGTAGTATGTAAACAAAATAATTCATACAGTAAATAACAGAATAGGAACAATGACAGGATTCGCTCAGCTTCTCGGAGAAAGAGGGTGGATTTATCAGAAGTGGATTTCTTTCTTCAAATTAACGTTTCACGGTGAAACTTTTACCTTTTCTGTCCAGTTGCACAAGAGAACACATTTATATGTACAATATGTTTAAAAGCTTTCATGTGCAAAAGACAACGTTTCGTTGATATTGATTTAAAAATACTATATGATATTGTTACGTCTCTGCTCGTTTGTTAATTTCCGGTATAAATTCTTTCCGAGGAACTTCAGCGATACAAGTCCTTTCTTAATTAAAACTAGTTTATTCTTTCTTGATACAACTTTGTAATACACAGAATTTCCGCCGTCACTTTAAACTTAACTAATTTTATAAAAACACGCTATAAGTCACAGGGATTCACACACTTTACTTACGGCTTGACTCGATTATCTCTATCTTCAGTCTCTCTATCTATCCAATTCCTCCTCTCCGCTTTATTTGCTAGGCTTATATACTAATAAAAGAGGGCGCCTGGAACAGACTAGAGTTGCCAGGAAAAGTCATAATCTTTCTAGAACCTCATCACGTGTTACCAGAGTCACGTGACTTCCGCTGTCGTAACAATATATTCAAGACGTTCGCTTAAGCTACTGCAGAATATTATGAAAGAAGTAATCTTAATGAGTATTCTGAAGTGAATTTGATAAACACCTCATCTCACTGACCATTCGAATAAAAATTACGCCAGAATGTATAAAATCTTACTGCTAATTCCAAAATGTATTCTGTTATTGGTGGATTAATGTATCATAATTTAGAACGGTATAATAGATTAGATAGTTTTTTTACTGGGTTAATAGTTGTGATCTGTACGTAACGGCATGTTTTGATCAGAAGTTAATTAACGACAATAAAGGCATTGTTGCAAGTCCGGCTTTGGTGGGTAGGCAACTACCTAGGGCGGGAAAATCAATAAACGTTTTTATATTAACTTCACTTTAAATTAGAATCAGCTATCTCGCGCTCACTTTATACCCTTTGCCGTGTCTTACAGACTTGGAAACTGAGACATTGTAACGTAAGATAATCGATTTAAATATAAAAGAAGTATCTATAAATTCAAGAAACTAGAAATTAAATAAGCATCTTATATATATCTCTTTGCAAATAATAATGATAAATAAAATAGACGAGTAAAATACAATTCTTCAAAATCTAAAAAGTTCGAAAAAAAACACAGATGGTCCCGTTAAAAGTAAGAGTTTACTAGAGGTTGCAGCCCCCTATTGGCCCAGCGATACGTCTGTGGACTTAAAACGCTAGAACCCGGGTTTCGACACCCGTGGTGGGCAGAGCACAGATAGCCCATCATGCAGTTTTGTACTTAACTACAAACAAACAAACTAAAGTCTGCGAATCAGTTATGATGTTATAGGTACGTTTATCGAAGGTAATGATACAGAGATTCCGCCAAGGACGACATTTTAAAATCCTGCTTATAAGGCAGCACAATACCTAAAACCGGCCTTTCATTAGCTGCAGGTTAGCCTGAATTACAGAGTTTGTAGTGATTTGTATGTTACTGCAACAGAGTATATTTAGATATTTATAAGGTAAGTCCAAAGATTTAAAGTAAGTACATTTTAACTATAAAGAGGGCCTATAAGGCAGCACAATACCTAAAATCGGCCTTTCATTAGCTGCAGGTTAGCCTGAATTACAGAATTTGTAGTGATTTGTATGTTACTGCAACAGAGTATATTTGGATATTTATAAGGTAAGTCCAAAGATTTAAAGTAAGTACATTTTAACTATAAAGAGGGCCTATAAGACAGCACAATACCTAAAACCGGCCTTTCATTAGCTGCAGATTAGCCAGAATTACAGAGTTTGTAGTGATTTGTATGTTACTGCAACAGAGTATATTTGGATATTTATAAGATAAGTCCAAAGATTTAAAGTAAGTACATTTTAACTATAAAGAGGGCCTATAAGGCAGCACAATACCTAAAATCGGCCTTTCATTAGCTGCAGGTTAGCCTGAATTACAGAGTTTGTAGTGATTTGTATGTTACTGCAACAGAGTATATTTGGATATTTATAAGGTAAGTCCAAAGATTTAAAGTAAGTACATTTTAACTATAAAGAGGGCCTATAAGACAGCACAATACCTAAAACCGGCCTTTCATTAGCTGCAGATTAGCCAGAATTACAGAGTGTGTAGTGATTTGTATGTTACTGCAACAGAGTATATTTGGATATTTATAAGGTAAGTCCAAAGATTTAAAGTAAGTATATTTTAACTATAAAGAGGGTCAAGTTCAGTTACGTATATATATATACCATAATTGAAAGATAACGTAGATTGTTTGAGTGAGTCACGTATATTTCGAGGTTAAAAGTTAATGCGTCAGAGTAAGGAAGCGGAATGCTATGGATGTACAAGACTCTGTTACTGAAAACAGTTAACCTCAAAAGATCTCTACGTTTGACGTGTACCCAAGCCCGCATCAAGGTAGTTGAGGCCCTGGCGCACTTATTTTTTGAGGCCCCTTCAATAAGGTACAAGCAAATTTGAAGTTAATTATAATTAATACGTATTAAGTTAATTATAGAATATGAACTAATTATTCGAAGTAAATTAGAATATGATCCAAGTAACTTTTAAGAATGATATATTAAAATTAAACAATAATAATAATAATTATTTACTTGTTCAACATGGCAAGGAAGAATGAATTAGGTAGATAAAAAAACAATATAGTTATTGTACAACATTACGGAAGCATGCCAAAACGTTACCCTAAAATCGTTTTTTTTTTCCTTGCTTTGGCGGAAGCAAAATCTCTAATTACATCTTCATAATCTATTTGCCTAAGCAATGTCCTTCCTAGCGTGAGCAAGGAAAGGGCATCTAAGCGTTTATTTAACATCTAAGCACGCAATTCATTTTTTCAATCTAGCCATTTTAGAAAAAACTCTCTCTGCACTGCAATTCGTGGCGGGTAGGCACAAGTATATTCTTAATGCCACGTCAACATTAGGAAAAACAGATTCGAGTTTGTTTTCTTCTGATTGCTTTGATGCATTGTTGGACGGATGGTGTTTCGCTATCAAAATAATTCGTAAACTGTATCATTTCATCGGGAAAAGAGCTGTCTAGATCTGGAGAGTATATATCTTCCAATATTTTAGCTGCAGCAAAAATATCAGTCTCGTTTAAATTTTTGAAATTAAATAGAAGGCCCGGCATGGCCAGGTGGGTAAGGCGCTCGACTCACAATCTGAGGGTCGCGGTTTTGAATCCGCATCCCACCAAACATGCTCGCCCTTTCAGCCGTGGGGGATTTATAATGTGACGGTCACTCCCACTATTCGTTGGTAAAAGAGTAGCCCAAGAGTTGGCGGTGGGTGGTGATGACTAGCTGCCTTCCCTCTAGTCTTACACTGCTAAATTAGGGACGGCTAGCGCAGATAGCCCTCGTGTAGCTTTGCGCGAAATGCCAAAACAAACAAACAATTAAATAGAAATCCAAACTTCATTTCTGTCGCTTTATATGCAGCAAGCCGATTTTCCAAACACATTTGTAACTTGCCAACATAGTGGGAGCGTTTATGTAACTTGGTTAGAGTAACATATGCTTCATGTTACCGCGTATTTTGACACTTCTTATGGCGGGAATTTTAAAAATTACGCTACAAAAGGCAATAAATCAATAAAATTTAATTATAAACAGTTGTATAAGGTTAAGAAGCTTTAAACTATTTAGTATAAAGAAATTTTGTTTCCTGCTACGATTTGAAGCAATTCTAGAAATAAAAATAGATAATTTTGACTAATTTCGTATTTTTTATGGTGGTTACGAAGTTGGTCAAATTGATCTCGTCTGTATTGATTAAGGATAGAACAAATAACAGATAAATTATGAAGATTTATAGAAAAAAGACAGAGTTAAACTGACGGTTCGAATCGTTAGTAGGGGTCCCTCACCGCTTGGGGCCCTGGCTCAACTACGCCACGGTTAATGCGGCCCTTCGTGTACCAATAAACTACAATAAAAGCAGTAACAGAAACGTATTTTTTACCAAATATGACACGTTAGTTTAGTTAACTGTGCGCAGTTCTTTACACTTGTTGAAAACAAATCTATTCATTAAAAACCGGTAAAACAAAACATTTTAAATCTTGACGTTTCGGAACTTCCTCATTCCACCATCAGCGATCTAAAATGTTTACGTTTATTTGATACGTCAATAAACAAGTACAGCTGCTGCGCAATGGGGTAAAACTTAATTTACGATTTTTGTTTAAAAAAACAACAACTTTAGAAACAGATCTGGTCAACATTTTGACCAATTAACTTTCCATACATGTTGATCTTATCTCCCACGTACAAGAACCATGTACAACAGCAACGACCAAGTCTTTACTCCACGTGTTTAACATTGAAATAACTATGTACAACAAACAACGACCAAGTCGTTACACCACGTGTTTAACACTGAAATAATGATGTATAACAACCAACGACCAAGTCGTTACTCCACGTGTTTAACACTGAAATAATGATGTATAACAGCCAACGACCAAGTCGTTACTCCACGTGTTTAACACTGAAATAACGATGTATAACAGCCAACGACCAAGTCGTTACTCTACGTGTTTAACATTGAAATAACGATATACAACAGCCAACAACCAAGTCATTACTCCACGAGTTTAACATTGAAATAACCAGGAACAACAACCAACGACCAAGTCGTTACTCCACGTGTTTGATATTGAAAGAATTATTTAACGCCTCCTTCTTTTTATTCATTTTCTCTGTTTTAATAGATGTGCTTCAAAACAAGTTCAATATTTTTTGTGAATTAGTAACAATATCAAAAATTACTTTTTACTCCAAAGTTATTATTTAGAGAAATAAAACTAATGTGCTTGTCTTTATATCTTTACCAAAATGTACTCCGACATCCTATATTTGTACACACAGACACAAGTTTCAGTACAAACTTTTACTGTAATCGTTAACCCTCAATAAGAATCATAAAAATAGACATTCTTTTTCATATAGCTGAAAAGAACAAAAAAAACACACACACACATTAGCCAACCAGAAGTTTTAAACTGTTAGATAAACACACACACACATTAGCCAACCAGAAGTTTTAAACAGTTACATAAACATACACACACACACACACACATTAGCCAACCAGAAGTTTTGAACAGTTACATAAACATACACACACACACACACACACATTAGCCAACCAGAAGTTTTAAACAGTTACATAAACACACACACACATTAGCCAACCAGAAGTTTTAAACAGTTACATAAACACACACACACACCCAACCAGAAGTTTTAAACAGTTACATAAACACAACACACAGTAGCCAACCAGAAGTTTTAAACAGTTACATAAACACACACACATTAGCCAACCAGAAGTTTTAAACGGTTACATGAACGACATGTAGTGTTCTCGTTTTTAAAATCTGCTGACCCTCACTGTCTCAGTGTACTTACGTTTGATGATAACGTATACATAGAGATTTTATTGGAAAAAAATTGTTTTCCTAATGTAATCCGACTTTTTTTTTAGCGCAAGAGTATTCAATGGACTATCTTTACTCTGTCCATCGCAGGGAATCGAGCCCCGAATTTAAGCGCTGTAAGTCCGTGAACTTACCACTGACCAACAGAAGGACTTTATCATACAATCGTCATCACTTTATGAAAGCATAACCTATCAAAGCGGTTCTTGACACCTTAAGGATACCTTTTTCTGATTTATTTGTAGAAACTTTCATAAATGAAAAGTGAAATTCTGTTCCAAATCGCACGCGACGTTCATTTATTTCCACGTTAACGTTACTTGTACTTTCGTTGAGTCCATGATAACTACAAATTTCGAGTTAGGTTACAGGTATATTCGTAGGCTAATGTAGTTCTGGATAAAATCTTAGTCTGCTTTCAGGTCTAACAAGGATTTAATCAGGGCATGACACAGTTCGGCGGCATTCCAGCGGCCTTGTGACTTCACTTACTTCCCATTCGCTTACTAGTTAGTCCCTGGGGAGGTAGTACCTTTTTCGATTTCACGAGAATCTGGTCAGTCTTGAAAAATTACATTACATCGACTGAACGCTTTTGTGCCTTTCTGCTGTAGAAAAGGTAATCAAAAAGAAATACTAATTACGTTTTATTTATGATCATATAGAGTCGGAAGGTAAGGAAGTTTGAATAATTGGGACAATCTGAGAATACAATTTTCCAGTTGTTTCGGGATTAGTTTTCTCTACGTTAAAAAAGTTCAGTTTCATTTTTAAAGAAAGTGTATCATTGTTTGTATACAAGCTTGCAGTTGTTGCTATAGTTTAGTTTGGTATAGTCATGTTTTGTCTGAAAACTTTGTGCAGTTTCTCCTATAGTTTAGCTATAGTTTTGTATTAAAACTTTGCGAATTTTGGAGTGGGTTCCAAATCAAATCTGGCGTTAGTTATGGAATTGCGCATCTCTAAACTAACTGTTACCAAGTGCATCTATTAAACTTTATCAGTAATCAAAATTATACTGAAACTTTATACATTCGTTTTAAACAAAAAACAATGGCACATTCTTCAGTTTCAGACGTCACGTACTAAGATACTTTATGGTCTCCATTCTCACAGACATGGACATAAAGACCTTGCAGGAGAACCTAGCTCGTTATGGTCAAGAACATCTGCTGAAATTTTGGCCGTCGCTGACCCACGATCAACGTACCCTACTGTACAATGATTTAGCTAGTATCGACTTTGCTGAGGTCACAGATATTCTCCAGCATTGTAACTTAACGCCAAGTACCGAAAATGGGAAACTGGATGAACTGCTGCAACCGATCCCTGACGAACTTCACGGGAGATCGTCTCGCACCGATCCCGATCTTCTCAAGACCTACAGAACAGAAGGTGAGTGTTTATTACTTCTTCCTATTGCTGTATTTTCGGGGGGAAAATCACTTTCGTCTTAATATTTGTTTAAAGATTGTAACGAGCAAGAAATAGTCAATATTTTAATTAAACACCCAGTTCCGTGAATATTTGTACGGCATTTTTCCTCAGTACCTATACTAAAAATTAGGCCTAACATGAAATATACATTACATGTAAATTTTGTTTTTGTATTGTTAATCAACTTATAATAATCAAGCAAAGAATCAAGTAATACAGAATATATGTAACTGTATTTGTATTTGTACAATATTTGTACGGCATTTTTCCTCAGTACCTATACTAAAAATTAGGCCTAACATGAAATATACATTACATGTAAATTTTGTTTTTGTATTGTTAATCAACTTATAATAATCAAGCAAAGAATCAAGTAATACAGAATATATGTAACTGTTTTTGTTTTTATTTTTCTCCTAAAGTTGAAAGAAAATTATAATGTTAACGCTTTGGTGCACATTCATACAAAAATTTCATGAGATCTAAATACCCGCAACGCATATAAGTCCTGAATTCTTATTATGATTTAGCGCGAAAACATTCCTGTAGAACATGAATGTTTTTGTTTTTTTTCAAATAAAAAATTAACAGCCAAAACAAAACTTCACGCTGCCTTTGTCAAACGTAACTCATTCTTACTAGCTGGTTTGGTAATTTAAGGTCAAGTGAATTAAAGACAGGTATCGTTTAAGTCTGAATATAGAATTTATGAATCACTTTCGTCATTAGTGTACGCTTTTAATTATATATATATATATATCCTCAACACATGGTACGATTTATGTTGATAAAAACTGTACGATTTATGTTGAAAAAAAGGGAATTTCTTATATATCTGAAGGCTAAAGTAAATAAAAATAAAGGTGTCCTACTTGGTTAATTGTCTATAACACTGAACTACCATGCCAGTCATACCCCCCCCCCCCGAAAAAATAACTGCCTGACACAGACAGATTTGTTCATTTCCTTTTAAAACCCAAACCTGCTCACCCTTTTAGCCGTGGGGGCGATATATTGTGATGGTCAATTCCACTATTCGTTAGTAAAAGAGCAGCTCAAGAGTTGGCGGTGGATGGTGATGACTAGCTGCCTTCCCTCTAGTCTTACGCTGCTAAATTAGGGATGGCTAGCGCAGATAGCCCTCGCGTAGCTTTGCGCGACATTCAAAACGAACCACACCTTATAATATAAGACTGTTATTGTAAATTACCAACATACATTTCAAAAGAATTTCTTGGCTCATTTCTGTCACGTAGAAAAGAAAACGTTTAAATTTAACGCAGAGATTAGGATAAAATTTTGACTTCAAGTATTGTTACGCTTAACTTGCTTAAATTATACGAAAAAATTTAGAAACTTCAGAATTTATCATTGCACCTGACCTTTTTGATAAATTTCTCATTAGTCAGAATAATTTGTTTGTGGATATTAGTCATTCCTCAACTTTGCTTAAGGTTCCCAACAAGTTTGAGAACCAAACAGAGCGTGCGATTTACTTAAAACTGATAGCATCAATACAAACAGTCAAAATGAGTTTTAGTGTTGAAAGATAACCGTAATGTCAAAATTCAGTTACTAAACCCGCTTTTGGCATGATGAAAGTGTGTGTAATTTTTCCACTAGAGTTTGATTCTTCTTAGTCTTTAAATCAATCTCATTCCAAACACGTGTAAAGGATAAAAAAAAAATATAGGACCCATGGAAAACTTAAAAAAAATTGTTCTAATATATCTTCAATATATTTTGAATAAAACGCTTAGATCATTTAATAGGTGGCCCAGCATGACCAGGTAGTTAGCGCGTTCGAATCCCCCGTCCCACCAAACATGCTCGTCCTTTCAGCCTGTGACGGTCAATCCTACTATTCGTTGGTAAAAGAGTAGCCCAAGAGCTGGCGGTTGGTGGTGATGACTAGCTGCCTTCTCTCTAGTCTTTCACTGCTAAATTAGGTACGCAAAATTCAAACAAGCTAAAGTATGTTAAAAATCTTTGGAAAAAAATATTATCTCGCTCAGAAGCTTTATCATTCTTTAAAGCTTCGATTTTTTTTCTTAACAAACTCAGAATAAATGTGGTAATCTCGTTTCCATCTAGCAACTGTTCAGGGTGAGGAATATTGCTTAAATCTTTATTAGTATAAATTTAAGACAAATATAGAATTTAATAACAATCATTTCATAGTCATCAGATGTGAGACTTACTTTACCATCCATGAAAAATCCTGCTCCCATTCTAACATTTGCTTACCATTAATGTAGTTAACAACAACAAGAAATCGATACTTTTAATCTTTACATTTTCTGTCGACCTTATTTATGTATTATTTTCGGTTTTCTAATTTCCTGTTTAACAAACTGTCTTGATCTTCTGTAATTCTCTTTGTATTCTGTCATAGGAGACAATTTAGACTTCTTACATTTATAATGCTATATATATATATGTGTGTGTGTGCCTATGGTAGTTCCCCATCTCTCTCTCTCTCTCTGTTATCTTTTAAGCCAATAAATAATATTTTTGGTAACTCGAGTACTTTATCGAGTACTTAAGTAAGTACTCGCTAAGGATGGATAAGCTGTATTTTAAACCAACTCTGAAGAGCTAAAAGCTAGTTAACAATAAAGACAATTTTTGGTGCATATGATGGTACCTTCCAGATATCAGGCGACCAAATGACGTAAGTTTCATTTTAAAACACAGTTGTGACTCTTTTCGTCCTGTCTCCCACTGGGACAGCAGTAAGTCTTCGGATTTACACTGCTAAAATCAGGGGTTCTGTTCCCCTCGGTGGACACAGCAGATAACCCGATGTGGCTTTGCTATAAGATAAACACACAACACAAACAAACTTTTCGTCCTGCCCCCCAGTGACACAGCGGTATGTCTGCGGACTTACAACGCTAGAAACCGGGTTTAGATACCCGTGGTGGGCAGAGCACAGATAGCTCATTGTGTAGCTTTATACCGAATTAGAAACAAACAAACAAACAAAATGCAAATCGAGTTTATTTTCTTATCTAGAAAGCAGAAATGTCAAATATAATATCTGAAGATTATATCAGAGAATTGAAGCAAACGTTTTCAAAATTAACGTATAGGAATTACATTTGAGATAAAGATTAACACGTTTATCCTTTCAGCTGCTTAAAAAGTTAAAGGTTAGATAAACGATATTATCTTTTTAACAGGGACCTAACAGATGGATGACCTTATATATATACACACACAAAACATATTTACATAAGTTGTCATTTTCCGATTTATTATATTTATCTCTTTTGTGTTCCAGTACAAAAATGTCTGATGTTGAAAACAGAAAAATAAAATTCTGCGTTGTCTTTTTTGCTCTATCACTTTTTTAAGCAGCTGCGTCAAAAATATTTGCTTAAGGTATGCTTAACAAGAAACAATCAATTATCATTATTTAGTCACACAAAAGTAGCCCAAGAGTTGGCGGTGGGTACTGTTTTCTAGTCTAGCAGTTCAAAATTAAGTTCTGATTAAGAAGTTAGCACACAAGATCACATATAAAAGCTGTAATGGTTTTCAAACCAGACCCAAAACTCGAGCGCTTTGGAATAGTTCAAAATTAAGTACAGCTATGCGCAGACAGACGTTTTTGTAGACTTGCGCGATTCTGAAATAAACCAACTACTTAACATTCATGCTCTGTGCTCAGGTAAAGTTCTATAAAACGTTTCAGATGTCAGGTAGAACTTGGTTGTTACGGCATTCCGCTATGTTTTATAACAGTTGATCGAAATGAAATCGTAACACGAGCTATTCTTCAAAATATGTGATATTTATACAAACAAAGTGAGGTTTGAACAGTTCGTAATTATGAAATAACCTCTATTTTAATATCCTACAAATGTTTTTTTTTTCAATTATACTTGAAGGAATGTCAATAAACGAGACTAACTGGTGTGGGTTTTACACAAGAATTCAAATATAAGGTTTTGGTGTGTGTACTGCCCAAAAGTCATGTTTAAGCAAGTATCAGCTAGATAAAGTTGAACTGAATGGAATGGAAAGGTTTAGTTTCGTATAAAGACGAAGACATCTTAATTATTCTAGTAAGCTTAAATGAATCACGAAAATTATAGGAAATAACATAATGACGTGTCTCAATCCAGCGTTAATTTTCTAAGATATTCTATGATACTGAATAAAATTAGGGATGGAGGGGGGATAATATCACGTAGTTTAGTTTGGGTGAATACAGGTCATAAATCAAGGCCACGACTAATAACTTT
>NW_013668644.1:44271-46019 GCF_000517525.1 Limulus polyphemus | reverse complement strand
TGGTTGGTGATGACTAGCTGCCTAGTCTTACACTGTTAAATTAGGGACGGCTAGCGCAGATAGCCCTCGTGTAGCTTTGCGCGAAATTCAAAAAACAAACAAGCAAACAGTCCTAGTGAAAGTCATGTTCTTGTTGTGAGCAGAGTACTTATATTTAAAATTGTGTTCTATTATAAAGAAATGATTGTTGCACATACTACAGCTATTTTTCTAGTTGCCTGAATCTTGAATACCCAAAGTGTGAAATGTTTTATGGATATTTGTTTGCGGTGCCATTCAATAGATGGCGCAGCAGTTTGGGTTACATACATAGATAGTTACATACATAGATACTTACATACACGCTATGTCCATTGTAGTAAGACGATTCATAAATGGGGAGAGGAGATGGTGGAGTCATTCATTCTATGAGGACCTTTTAACCAATTTGTGTATGTGCATAAACTTAAACAAAAAAGGCCAGAGAATCGTTGATAGTACACGAAACAAACAACTAGGTGTTATTTGTTTTGTAAATAAGTTATATTCTTTCTGTAATTTTATTTTGTATGATTAGTATATGGATTTATTACTTACCTTAACTCCTAAGCTGACCAAACTTTGTGAGGTATTAGTGAGACTACTGCCGAAAGAAACCATAGCAATGAGGATACCGAACTTATGTTATATATTATAATCATTATTGGTAAGAACGTTATATTAAATTACCTATTTTAATGCCCCCCCACTGGCACAGCGGCATGTCTGCGGACTTACAATGTGGGCAGAGCACAGATAGCCTTTTATGTAGCTTTGTACTTAACTTTAAACAAACCTATTTTAATTATTGGGTTAATTTTTTGTTTTGCTCTATGTAGGCAGCTTGCTGCTTTGATCAGAAGTTAATGGTCGTTATTCATACCATAAAAAACTAACATTATTTAATACACAAAGTATATTCATTCTTTATAAAAGAACAAACACGCATAAAATTTAGACTTGATGACTATCTAACTTATGGCTACACATCATATTGACTCGTAATATTTTCATGTCGGGTTATATTAACAACCTTAGCCTCAACAGTCTGAGATTTACATCACTCTGCCAAGAATTCCAAGATTTAGTATTGTAAAAACGAACTCCACAGACCTGCTTAAGTATCACAATTATTCCAAAGACCAAAGAAAAAAACTGTGAAATTTATCTTCGCCCCTTTCTAAAATTTTGCAAGGACCGAATTTTTTTAATATCACGTACAAACGAGTTTGGCTTGATCTCTTTCAAAGACTGACAAGTTTATCGCTCAATACAAAGAAGTGAATTTATATTATTACTTACTTAAACGCCATCAAAACTTTTAGGTTATCGTCTAGACATGGAAATTACCTCTCAAAAGTTTGAAGAAAGATCAATAAAAAAATGTGTTCATTAACCTTAGCTACACTTTAACAAGGTATTGGGATCATTGCTCAGAAATGTATAGCATCAGAAGAATAACCATTGACTTTTGCGCTAAAATTTAGCCTAAAAGATTTGTTTTGTTTAGAATCTCGCGCAAAGCTACACGAGGATTATCTGCGCTAGCCGTTCCTAATTTAGCAGTGAAAGACTAGAGGGAAGGCAGTTAGTCATCAACACTCACCACCAACTCTTGGGCTATTCTTTTAGCAACAAATAGGGAGATTGACCGTAACATTATAACGCCTCCACGACTGATTTATGCTAACTAATTTGTGTTCACAGAGCACTATATAAATGAAAATGGT
>NW_013668644.1:26050-43331 GCF_000517525.1 Limulus polyphemus | reverse complement strand
TCGAAAACTTCTGGGCCATACTCAACCGGCAAGTCGAGAAACAACAAAAAAAAAAAAAAAAAAAAAACTACGAAGAGCGATTTACTCCAAGTTTTGAAGCAAGAGTGGACGAATATCCCACAATCTAAAATTGACGAGATGATTCTTACAATGACCCAAAAGATCAACGAACTCCATGAAGCGAAAGGAAGATCTACTAGATATCAATTAAATTATAAATATATCAATTCATGTGAATATGACTAAAAATTTTCTTTTTTTTTTGAAAAGGTGGTGTCTATTTACTTGTGACCAAGCTGTGTATATTTTCATCGTAACATAATTTACTCCATACACGTCAAACTGTTCAGTGTTTTTTTTTACAGGGCTAAGAATTAAAAATATAACAACCATTTTAATCTATAACTGTTTAACGTGATAGCAAATTAATAGGAAGCTGTTATTATAATGGTGCTTGTGACGTATTCGTCCAAAACTCTGATCTCGGAAACTACCGCACCGATCATCACCAATCATATCTGGGTAATATTTTTATAACTAGGCAGTATTTTTATAGTTGAGCAATAAATAAAACAATTGAAATTTCCACAAAAATTATATGTTTCATATTTAACCAATAAAAATTACAAACAAAAAGGAGTAAGTTTCAAGTATAAAACAATCAAAAAACAAACTTAAAAAGTATTTGTTTTTCTTTAGTAAAAATCTCATGAATTTTGCAGCAGAAAAGTAAGGCACTTTCATTGATAACTGCGTCTACAAAGAGATACTTCAATAAAATCTACTCTGTGATGTAATGCTATGATAATAGCTCATTTTAAAACTAAAATTTCAATAAAATCCTTTTTCCTCATGGATGGTGAACATTATTGAATGTCAAGTATGAGTACATTGTTGTAGAACTGTCAGACAATTCCAGAAAAGGCCGCAGACCCAAATAGCCTTCCCCAAGAACTAGCAGTTATACCTGCCCGGAGGACGGGTATTTCTGCTCGTATTTCAGTGATCGTGACAGGATTAGATATGGATGCGGTTATTTTTAACTTCCAACAAATCATCGTTTTGTGCTACGATATATACTTGTAGAATTTATGCTTTTACTAGGTCGACTGTGTAGAATTCACGTTCGCTTTTTTGTGGTTGTTTCAAACTCACCAAGCATAAGCTATCGTTACAAGGTGGAAGCATGTGGTAGCCATCATACATATATACACACGCATGCGCATACGTACAAAATCTCCATGAATTATTCACCCAGTTTTATGCCTCAAAAACATCTGGAGTGGTCTGAATCCCAAAATAAGTTTGATAAATTGCTGTGCACAGATTCAAGTGACAGCTTATAGTATGTAATATAGATGAGCATAGTTACTATATAGGTTATTATAGAGTCAATATGTACAGAGTACCCAGAGATTTTGACCATAAGGTTTTATAAAGAAAGTTAGAAGTTGTGTATTAGGTTCTTACGTAAAACTGAGCAAGAAATTAAGGTGCTTATACATTAAAACTCGTTTAGTTTATATTGTGCTTCATGTTATCAAAATGTACGTTCTGACAGATGATCTGTTCACGTTTTGTCAAAAGATTAAAGTTTCTCAAGAGTGATAACATTGATAAAATACTTGTAATGGCATTAACTGGTATATAGAATCGTTACTTAGAAATGAAAATATATGTATGTATATTAAGTTATCAGATAAAAAAAGACTGAGTGTTATATGTTGGCCAATACCTCATTGTTAGGGAACCCGTACACTTTTTTTTTCAAATTTTGTATCAACTCTAGTCAGTGACAGTAATTATTCAGTCTAGTATAAGATTTATAGAACGAAAAGACGTTTTAGATTAAAGTATGGCGATCTTGTGAGGCGCAGTAGACTTTCTGGAAAATTGTAAGGTTATGTCGTCAGCAACACCTATTACACCTTCTAAATGAACGGAGTGGAATAGCATTAAATGTTATTTTATCTTTTTTTTTCTCGCATTGATATTCACTGTTTCAAAACTCTTTGTTTGTTCAGAATTTTGTGGAACGACTACCTGATAACCGTCCCTAATATTGAACTGATAAGGTTAGAGAGAAGACAGCCAGTCAAAAAAGCACCCACACTTCTCCCAACTCTTGGGCTACCCTTGCCAGGCCGAAAAGTAAATTTTGACCGTCACTCTTATATCGCACTCACGCCCCCAAAATGTGAAGCGAGTTTCTTTTTTTTAAATAGAAACGGAACGAGAACCATGAATCCTCGGACTCATAGTCCATGCACTAAACACTGTATAATGAATAGTCTGCTTATATGTATAAAACTACGCACCAATGTAGCCACACAACTGAGTATAACATTTTAATGCTGTATCTATCTGAATTTAATATGATACAAAGTACAAATATTTTTTGTTTATTTTGTACTTGACATATAATATTCCAGTGACAACTGTTCAAGTTATTGCGTTATCTCTTTGTTTCAAATCAATTTGGAATCAATAATGAAACTTATCAACGCTGGTAAGTGTTACTGATATATTTATGTTGAAAAACTTGATGATAAGATAAGATTTGCATTTTTGAAACATTTTAACACTTTCATAATTCATGAGCTTCGAAGGCTGTAGAGCCTGTGTGATGAGTTTACTTCCAGTAGCCTTTGACAACGACCTCTACAACGTTCTTTTGTGTTGATATAATGTTGTACAAAAAAAGAAAAAAAAGAAAAAAGATTAGCGATATAGGTCATATGCCTGTCGATAGCTGGTTCAACCGGTCCAACAGGCCCTCTACCTGGCTTGCCGAGGACAAAACTCTAGCGGACATTTCCGTAACTTCGCGTAACAAACTCGCTACGACAAAGCATAACAGTCTGTTTTTGTTTTGTTTTTCTTAACGTGTATATATATTTTCCTGAACCTGTTTTAATTAAACACGATTAGGCCTAAAACCAAAATTAACGTTGATGTTATAAGTGTGTGTGGTGAGAATATCAAAAGGATTGGGTTGGCAGAATGTTTGTTTAATTTATCCTCTCCCCACCGCCACAACGAACATTTTAGGATGACAGAGAGAAAAAAATGACTTTATTATTTGTTCAGTCTATAACCTCATCATGATAATCTAAGTACTGACATATTCCATGTTTCTTTAAAGTTAACTTCACTAATATTATTACTTATGACGCTTAGAATAATTTATAATGTTATTATCAGTTTTTATACTTCAGCTGGCCGAATCTCTTAAGGTCTATTATTCTGAAAACGGCCAAATATTTCTTTAAAAGAAAGGCACCCAATCGATGAAAAGTCTTTTAAAAAAATATTCTCAGTCTTATTGTGATGTAATGTCACACAAACAATCGATCTTCAGATACACAGTGCTGGCAAAAGATGTTATATACCATAGTGATTAATATTTGTAAACGACTAATAGGGATAGCGTTTCGACCGGTTGGCCTGATGACTAGACTTCTGGTATTGAGTGATAACCCTTGTTGACAGCAGCGTGCGGCACACAAACTGTATAGTTCAGATACCATTATATCCTTCTTACTGGAAACCTGTATAATGCCAGTAAAGAAAGATTTATTAAACATTATTATCAATTTTACTGAGACGTAATTATAGGCTTTAACTTTTTGTTTATTAATTTATTTCTAGTCAGTTTGTTATAAAGAATTAGCTTCGTTAATTTATGTTATTTTTTAGTTCTGATCTTGCTCCACTTGGTGGCTCAGTAATAAGCTTGAGGACTTCAAATGCTAATATTTGGGTTTCGATTCTTGTGGTGGGCATAATGCAGATGTTGAACTGTACGAGGTGTGGTGTGTGTGTGTTTTTCTTCTCATGTTACAAGGTACATTTGTTTGTTCAGCACAAAGCTACACAACGGGCTATCTGTGATATGCCCACCACGGGTATCAAAATCCGGTTTTTCCCGTTATAAGCCTTCAAACTTACTGCTGAGCTCGTTAAGTACTGACAGGACAGTTCAAAATCAGTTCATTGCAGTAATAAGCGTTAGCACTCGTAACAATATTTAAGATTGCAATAAAATCAATCCAATAACTCGAATTTTCGGAAGCTGGACCCTCATTATCTCTGGTAAAGGTAGTTCTCTTTTAGAAAGTTGTTGGATTATCATTTTATCGTTATTATTATTTGCTTTAACTACTCTTGTTGTCTTGCTTAATTTAAAATTTTGTATTGCTCTCTTTGGCTAGAAGGAGCTTTTTGCGTCACGTGAAGACTAGTTTTTTTGAACGCGTAGGAAATGAGTTGAACAATAGAATTAGAGTAGATTGTTTATTGATTAATGAGTCTGTTACAGTATTAGATTGGTTACTGAGCAAGTTTATTACTCAGTATGTCTGTCACTTCAATAGAAGCCGTTACAAAACAATGTTAATAGTTCTATGCAGTAGTGTAAATGGGCAGGAAGCTGTAACACTGGATCCTGTGGAAAGTAGGTTTGTTTAATAAACCTTCACACACAAAAATCGGGTAAAAAATAAAACGCCGAGTAAAAAAGAACAAAAATGCTCATTTTATAATACTCAATTTTCAATATATATATATATATATATATATATATATATCCATGACTGTAGCTCACTAGTTGAAATGGCAGGTAAATATACATTTTTGCTACGATTAACAAGTGGCGAAAAGCTATTCTTCCCGTGGAGTTAAGCTTTAAATGATCGGTTTGATTGTTGTTAAGCGCAAAGCTACACAATGGACTATCTGTGCTCTGCCCACCATGGGTACTGAAACCCGACGGGCACCTTATTAGTAAGCTATGTTACACTTATTAAGTGAAAGTTTAATTATGAGAACGTATTGTAAACTATATTTCTAATATTTTAATTTAAATGTTTATTTACTAGAGAGAGTATGTCATGACGTTATAATGTCGCAAGAACTAGAAATTCCATGAAAGTTTAGGCTTCGGTAGAATCTGGCCCGGCATGGCCAGGTGGTTAAGGTGCTCGACTCGCAATCTGAGGGTCGCGGGTTCGAATCTCCGTCACACCAAGCATGCTAGCCCTTTCAGCCGTGGGGGCGTTATAATGTGACGGTCAATCCCACTATTCGTTGGTAAAAGAGTAGCCCAAGAGTTGGCGGTGGGTGGTGATGACTAGCTGCCTTCCCTCTAGTCTTACACTGCTAAATTAGGGACGGCTAGCGCAGATAGCCCTCGTGTAGCTTTGCGCGAAATCCGAAAAACGAACAAAACGGTAGAATCTATTAGCTTCCTGTACTAAGTAGAAATAAGAGTATAATAGACCTAACGTTTAATATGTTAGAGTAAGATTAACAGTAGAAAAAGAGATAAGAACAATAATTTATTCCGTCAAAACGTGATTCTAAAATAATTGAATCAGCCTGAGTGCATTTTTACAAAAATAACAGAGGATCTTCAGAAGAAGGAAGACCAAACGATTACGGTAACTCGCGCCACAACTGTAAGTGAATCACACACAGAATACTAGTGCGATAGTTATAGAGAAGATAGTTGGGCTTGTCAAGTGAAATTCTAAAGTAACTGAATAGGCTTAAGTGGACGTTTGACAACAAGAAGAGAACTATATATACAGTGTTGATGACATGTCTATAATCTTTATGTGAAGACTTTGTTGAACATACGTTTAATTTGTTCCGAATATATATATATATTATTTGAAAACAAGTGAAATACGTGCTGTTTATTCATCATTGAATCTGTCGCTAACAAGTAGCAGACACCTACTGTAGAAGAATCCTAAGCCCAACAACAACATATTACATATTTATACTATTAAAAAGTATAAATAAAAGCCTTTTAATTTTGACAACTGGCGAAAAAGAAGATCCGATTTTTAAATTCTGACACTTGATGAAATATTCTCGGAAATAGAAAAAGGCCTAACAAAGCATGAATTACAGTCGAAAATAATCTGTAACGTTTATCTAAAATGCATGGTACACTTATGTTAACTCTTATGTTAAAAATCATAAATTAATATAAAACTAGAATCTAAGTTCTTCATGACTTATATGCCAGCTAATTAAATACTGTATCCTATTTACAGTAAATGTATCCCTTCATATTGTTAATGCATTATGTTTGTTTTTTACAGTATATTATGTGGTTTACTTACTTAAGAAAATTTTAAGAATCTAACTCGTCATTTCTAGACAAGCCAAGGTCAAAGACCGAAGCAATTATATATTTTTAAGTAACCATTTTAACTGGAGCTCTGTTTGATGAAGATTAATTTTGTTAAGTTTTAATTTTTGTAACTATAGGCTTGACAAATTATAACCCAAAACTTTACTCTTGATATATAAGAAAAACATTTATGCATCTTTATTAACATAATTCACTCACTTAATTGCCGTTTAATGTTTTTTTATTATTGAACATATTACTTACTAAGTGCGTTTTAAAAAAGTTAATTATTTTTTCTTAATGCGTGGAGGTCTTTGATCGCAACTGTCAAATACTGCTACAATAACTCTTGTCAGTTGATTATATAACGGTTGGTCCAAGTCAAAAATGTAAATCGACAATTTTTATTTAATATTGCTAGCCAAGCGATTGTTTTATTTAACAAAATTCGGCAAACTTATCATACAATATATATTAAACAAACATGACTCTGTATTAGTTATTTTTCAAAACTGATCCTGACAGAACAGATTAGGAGGGAAGATTAAATATTGTTTGTTTGCATAAAGTTACACAACTTGGTATCTATGTTGCGCTCGCCACGAATGTCGAAACCAAATGGTTAACGGTATAAGCCTTCAGAGTTACCGCTGCGCCACCGGTTGGCATTAAATAGTGTAAACAAACTATAATATAAAGACTGAAGTTTCCTGGTATTGTTTGGAGTTGATGGATAATTTAAACTTCTTGATAATTACACTTATTACAATGAATTGGAACCGTAATTTCTACATTTGACAAGTGTTTTGCCTCAAAATTTTACCCCAAAATCTTGCACGGCCCTCAATATTGGTCACTTATTTAATTAAGTGAAATTTTCTTTCAACATTATATACAGCTGACATTATTAAAGTTCCAGATATAACATGAAAACTATAGCAACTAAAACACTGAAATTTCAAAGTAAAAACCAAGCATGTATATGAAAAAAGGCAAGCTTAATTTAGGCCTAATCTGTTTAATGGAGACAATGTTTTGAAATTATTCTTGTTCTTGTTGTTATCATATTTTTTATCAGTCGCTATAGTCACACAAATAAGTAAATAATTCTTTTGTATTTGACACAATAAGTGTGATATTTTCATGCATATCTTTCAATATTATGAACGAGAAGGTAAAGGGAATGACTGAAGCATCCACCAGTAATGAAGTTAGAAATAAATTAAATTTGATCTTGGTTAATAAAGCTCTTAAATATTAGATAATCTATTAATAAAATACGCAGAAATATTTCAGTTACTGGAAAAAATGAACTTATTCTAGTGAAATTTGAAACCATAATTTTCACCGCGCTATCACGGTAGAACGTCCGCCATGTATTATATTTTTTGTTTTTTGTAATAAAAACATTTTAAAATCTTTAATTTGAAAACTTGTGCAGCTTGCTTGTTTCTAGAATCTAACTGCATGTCAGGTTCCTTTTATCCACCTCACGTAGTTTGACAACATAACTCAGTCATACTAATATTTAAACTGCTCTGTTAACATTTAAGCACAGCAGTCCATTCTTGTTATCTGCAAACCAACATGATAACATTTAAAGCAAAGCAATCCAACCTTATTAGCTGCCAAAAAACTTGATAGCGTTTCAGGTTCAGCTCTGATATAGCATTACTTTTCATTTATATATATTTTTTATAAACTTATATATTTTGAAAGCAAATATTTTATAATCTTGTGAGCATTAAACATTAGATAAAGGTGAGGAAAGATATATGGATGTATTTTCCTTGAATAAAATGATCAGGTATTGCACAAAATAAAAAAACTGTGCTCTCTTCATATGGCCAGGTGGTTAGGGCGCTTGACTTGAAATATGAGAGTCAGGGGTTCGAATCTCCGTCCTACCAAATATGCTCGCCCTTTCAACAGTGGGGGCGTCATAATCCCTTTCACTGCTAAATTAGGACAATTAGCGCAGATATCCCTCGTATATCTTTGCGCGAAATTCAAAATAACCCAAAAACATCAATAATGCTGTTAACTGTCCGTGTATCTTTATTCCAAAGCTCACTGTTATAAAAAGTGATATATAATAATCTTATTCTTTAGGGGAAATATATTCTTTATTTCAGTTACGTTTAAAAGAAACGTGAAGATAGACACAAGTAGATTATGAAGTAAATAAGGTTTATATAATTTTTAGTTTAGTAATTTTTTGTTTGTTTGAATTTAAGCATAAAGCTACATAATGGGTTATCTGCGTTGTGCCTACTGCGATTATCAAACCCCAATATTTAGTATTCTAAGCGCTTAAGCTTACCGCAGAGCCACTGAGATAGGAAGGGCGTTTCGTAATTTTTTTTCTGTTACTTCCAGTTATTCTTGCTTCGTGTTTACTTCCTTATCTTGCATTCTATCACATAATGTTTCTTGAAGTGTGATAAGAATCATTTGTCCACCATCGGTGACTCAGTGATAAGCTTGAACCTATGTGTTTTTCTAACATCATGAAAGCTTGAGAGCTAATAATGCTAAAATTCGAGGATTGACCCTTGTGGTAGGCACAACACAAATAGTCCATTGTGTCCGTTTAAAAACAAACAAATATTGAATCCTTTGACGATGGAAATGTTGAATTATAAATTACGATCAGTTGTTTATCATGTTTGTTGTGGACTCAATCTGGTATTTCCATTTCACCTGCAGGCGGCTTGACCAACCTCACCGTAGTTATCAAATTTGCATCATCATTATTATTATTATTTTAGTGTACTTATGAGGCTTGATCTAGCCTGGTGGACAGTTATCAAGTTTTCACCTGCTATCCAGAACTCATGAAATATAAACCATTAGAAAAGAATGAAAAATAAAAACCGTGTTTCGTTATTTAGATTATATGCATTAATATTTTTTGTATTTTACGTAAGAGGCCTGGCACAGCCTGGTGGTCAGGGTGCTAGACTCGCAATCTGAGGGTTGCGAGTTCGAATCCCCGTCACCGAACATGCTCGCCTTTTCAACCGTGGGGCGTTATAATGTGGCGGTCAATCCCACTATCCGTTGGTAAAAGAGTAGCCCAAGAGTTAGCGGTGGGTGTTTTTTTTTTTATCTAGTTACCTTCCCTGTAGTCTATCACTGCTAAATTATAGACGGCTAACGCAGATAGCCCTCTTGTAGCTTTGCGCGAAATTAAAAAAAACAACAAGCAGTTTACTTAAGTTCATGATACCTTCCCTTGCAGGTTTAAGACAGGTCGCAGAGGGACGTGTTGCCGTTCTTCTCCTCGCTGGGGGTCAGGGAACAAGACTTGGCGTAACATACCCAAAAGGAATGTATAATGTAGGATTACCTTCACAAAAAACCTTGTACCAGCTTCAAGGCGAACGAATTGTTCGACTGGAACACCTGGCCGAGGAAGTTATTGGACAAAGAGGAACAGTACCTTGGTTAGTAGTATATATATATATGGTCTAAACCTATAAAGAATCATCTGAATTGCTGTATCTAGTATTACGATTTTGTTTTTTAAGTACATGAAACCTTTTATGGTTTATATATATGTGCAAATTTGCGTAAAATTTTGTAATGTTCCATTTGCTGTGCATCAAGTAAAATTACCAATACTATGAGTATTAGTATTTTTTGAAATTGGTGGATTTGATTGGACTTCTCTCTTATTTTTCAATAGTTGAGACACGTTACTCTGAAATTCGAAGAACACAACTCCTCCGTCATTATCACTGGATTAAAATGTTGTTGTTGTTTTTTTGCATTATTCTCTGTTTAATTGTTAAAACTTAGTGAAATGTTGCCTTTTTTAAGGTTAATGTAAAAGTTTTCTTCTCAAGATGTCTCTGTGCGTTCATGACTAATTTGTTATAGATTATTTTGTCTGCCTTATTCCTGCTTCTTCTTTTCTTTGTTACACAAAGATCTGAGGAATCCAGGAAGAAAAGTATAATTACAGAAATGCGACATTAAGAAATTAATAGTTTTATAAAAATATCTTTACAAAATCCTATTTTTTAGGTTCGCGTTCCTAAATCTTTCTTCGGTCATTTCTTTCTCGCCATCTGTTGATTGTTCGGCGAACTACTACTTTTGTCAGTTTATGATGTTACACTTTCGTCTTTTGAACTGATTGCATAAATTCTGTGTTTAACGATCTGCTTTCCTTTAAGTCCCAAAAATTGAGATATGTGGATTAGAAAGATCTCAAGACACAAAATCATGTCTTACGAATCATTTCTGTAAACGTAAATAAAATCACGACTTATATCTCCAGAATGTAACTTTATTAGCTCAATATTTCACTATTACAGCTTCTTCAAGAGCTATAGATATCCTACAAGTTCACTAATTTAGCTTCAGCTAATAAAGTTACATTCTGGATTTATAGGTCGTGATTTTATTGACGTTTATAGAAATATCTCATAATAAACTCCAGTTTGCGTTAAACAAAGTTAAGAATAATAATGTTTTATGAATCAACGTTCAGTATAAAGTATACCCCAAATTAACGAAAAACTGCATTATTCAGTGCAGAAAATTTCGTTGAAAAATAATTGACCCATTATTTTTCGCAAATACTAAAGAGCTAAGTGTTTTTACTGCTCCAATAATTTTTTCTTCAAGACAGGAAGGTATTTGAGATCTTTGAAAACAGACGAGTTTTACTGAGAAAATATTTACTGTGGATGTGAATCAGACTTCTGTGTGAGGAAGTCAAATGTCATTCTTAGATTTAATCATTACATGAACTCTAGAAAAAATAAAATTAGACACCACATTTTCGATAATTATATCACTACAGTTTTCATTTGTAAAAATAATTGTTTGAAAACTATACTTCTGTTATACTTTCTTGTTCTAATGTACAAGTTAACCGTAATTGAAAGAGATGAACATCAAGTGTTCGTGAACTAAACGCTATTTAACACCAATGTGAACATATCACGTAACATTGTGGGTTACGTGATAGAAATAACGAATATACTGTGAATAACTGTGAAAATAAACATATTTCTGGCCAAGCCTCCAACTGTGTATTCTAAAACCTTATGAGTAAAAGCAAAGAATAATAAGTCGTCAACCACACTATATATGCCATATCCAGTACCGATGAGGCCTTTAGCTCAATCTCAAGGCTCATTAGCAGGGCTGGGATATGGCATAGATAGTAATAGTGTAGGCGCTATTTATATTATCAGTTTTCATGAACAAAGATTTTTATGGTGTGGACTAGATTAAGTATGTGAATTGTAATAATTGTCAGTTCTATTTAAGTCATTTTTAAGTCAGAGTTTAAGGGTAAGGTTGAATAACACAATATTATTTCATTTATTTTCAATGCTAATTATATTCTTTTTCTTCTTATTATTACTTTATTTGAATTTGCTGTACTATCCTTCAGAAGAACTGGTGAACCAGCAAAGTCTTCTTGTTCCAAGATTGGTTCAAGCAACCACAGTGTTAATTGGAGAAAACTACATTAGTAATTCTGATAATTCACGAGTAGAGGCAAATAAGACTATGTTATAGTATGTCAACCACACTACACCTGCTATATCCAGTGCCGAAGAGGCCTTTCAGACAATATCATGGTTCATCAGGCCGGCTGGGATATGACAGACATAACAGTGGTATAGGCGTTATTCATGTCATCAGTTTTCATGACCAATGAAAGTTATGCTGGGAATTAGATTGAATCAGTAAATCGTAGTTATTATAGATTTTATTTAAGTCATTTACAAATCAGATTTTTAGGGTAAGTATTAATAACACAACATTACTGAATTTATTTTATGATAGCTCTTATACAAAGGTTTAGTGCATTTTAGTGTTGGACACATCTTGTTAAAAAAAAGGACAATAACTTGCAACTTAGTAAAACAAACTAAACTGAAATTTTGAGAAATTATACGAATAAAAATAAATTTTATACGAAATTATAAGCTGTATTAGATTGTGATGACATAAACAATAATTCCGTCTGATATTAAAGTCCAAGTTCGCATTAAGTGGTTTATGTCATTAGTCAACTTCGTTAAAGTTATCAACTTGCGACGCACTGACGGATTTTAGTCAGAAACAGGCAAAAAATCTCACTAACCCTACAGAATTATTCCAATATTCAACTATTAATTGATAGACGACTACGGGAAAGACAGCTAGATAACAGCACTCAATGCTAATTCTCGAATAGTTTTGCTTAATCGAAAAATTGAATTTGACCGGTACTCTTATACGCACCCACTTCTTGAAAGTGCGGAGCGCATTTTTTGCGACAATGGTTTGCTAAACATAAATAGCCGAATTTGCAGCTTTGGCTCTTTAACCAAAAAGAATAACTAACTAACGTTAATTTGTTTGAAGTTAAGCACAAAGCTATACAATAAGATATTTGTGCTCTGCTCACCACGGGTATCGAAACTCGGTTTCTAGCGTTGTAAGTCCGAAGATATAGCGCTGTGCCACTGGGAGGATACTAACGTTACAACTTGAAACAACACACAAGGCGATACGTATCATAAGCTAGCTTTAACATGTGTGCTTTTAATAGTTATTTTGAATTTCGTACAACAACCAATTCTTATCATTTAGGTACATAATGGCCAGTGAGCATACTATGGAACCTACCTTAGAATTTTTCGCCAGCCACGACTATTTTGGTCTCAGAAAAGAAAATTTGGTGGTTTTTGAACAAGGCATGCTTCCTTGTTTCACGTTTGATGGCAAAATGATACTAGAAAGTCCGTGGAAGATAGCAAGAGCCCCTGGTAAGTCTGGAAGCTTTATATTAAACATTTATCTAGAAGAAACACTTTACTCAGCTTCAGTATCCACCAATAGACCACTAAAGGCCACATGCTTTCCTATGTAAGTCGAGAAAAAAAAAGGAACATAAATTATTTAGACTTCCAAAAAACTATTTCACATAGCGAGGTGCCTGTATTTGGCTTATTTAGTTTATAGATGTCTTATAAATAACCTTATGTTCAATAATTTTCCCAATTATAAAAAATGTTAAATCTTAACATCTGTATGCATTTATTTTGAATTAAATACATCACATGTTAATATGTATTATAATTAAAAGGGGGGGTCTATAATTCAAAGTTAATAAACGTACCAAACTGTTTTTATCACAGTTCTAGAAGAAATAAAAAACATACACTTACAAAAAGCAACCAAGAACGTGTCAATAACAAAGTCTGGGATATTTAAAAGGCTTAGAACATTTAATTTAAACAAAAAAAACTGTGAATTGTGAAGATAATTCAGGGGCGGATCCAGGATTTTGAGCAGGAGGGAGTCCAAATGGAAAAATCGCTAATATATAAGTGATCCGCCATTTTTTACTTACAGCGTAGCTTTGTTAGCACTGGAGTTCACTAAAAAGTAAAGTAAAAAATATATAAGTAAGTAAAAAAAGTAAGTAAAAGAATAAGACTGAAGGCATCTTACTTGTATTAGATAAAAAAAAAATAACAAATTTTGTTTTTAAGGTTAATTTAGGGTTACTTGGGGTTTTTTGGGTTTTATTATCTATAAATTTTTTTTATCTAGATATTTAAAAAAATTATGCTTTGCCCGAGCAGGGGGGGGGGGGGTCCAGCCCCCCTGGATCCGCGCCCGTAATTAAAATACATTACCAAACAATCCTGTATTGCCATTAGAGCTCGTTTTCGCAAACTGATAAACATTTTACCGACTGTACATCTACAGCTAGTTAAGTGAAGTAGTCAAAGAGCATGAGTAATATATATTCATGGGTTTGAAAGCACAACTAGTCATCGAAAGTACACAAATAATGCGAAAATATGTTTGTTTGTTTTTATATATATATATTACAGGTTACTTGTATAGTCACACTACACCAGGGAGCTATTTACTTCATTATTATATCTAACGCGAGACTAAAGTTTTCACATTATTTACTTACGGTATTTTATTTTCCTCGCTTCTCCCTCAGATGGAAATGGTGGCCTGTATCGAGCATTGAGGAAAAGAGGAATAATCAATGACATGGAAAGACGAGGGATCAAATACGTTCACGTATACTGTGTAGACAATATTTTGGTTAAAATGGCCGATCCAATTTTTATTGGATATTGTATCAGCAAAGGTGCAAATTGTGCTGCAAAGGTTGGTATATATAGCAAGCTATGTTTTTAATATTATATTTTACTCACGACATACACAGATATATATGAATGTATATCCGTGTTTGTTTGAATGTTTAAACGATAGGAAAATGAATAAGTAAAAACTATTGGCTTGTTGTCAAGAAGAAAAGTTTAAACTTAACATCAAAGCAAATGAATCCTAATAATATTCTTTAGTTGGCCTTACCGTTAACAAATACAAAAAGTTTTGATTAGGCAAAACATCTTTAGCAAACAGCTATATATATATATATATAAACGTGACGAGGTACTGCTACGAGAAAGCTTTATTTATATGCCAACAGATGCCACTAGTATAGTAGTGTTTCGCAAATATATTTTGAAATAATTCTTCATTCTTGAAATAGATATTTAGTTTGTAAAACAACATTTAGTTCTTAAAAAGATTGGTTCGTATATCAGTCGTGTGTCTTTAAACAATTTTTTACATACACACGAAAATAAATATTTTGTAACTTTGAAAATAAGGTTTAGTTCTCTAAAACACTTAGTCGTATATCAACTTACATCCGTACATACCATGTAAGTGTTTCACATGTGTATTTTATAACATTCGTTCATTCAACGTGGGGAATCGAACCCTGGAGTATAGCGTTGTAAGTCCGTAAACTTACCGCGAACCCACTATAGGATGGATCATTCATCAGAAACAAGACATTTTATATCTTTAAACAAGATTTCGCTCTTAAGAATTTATCTATATACCAACAGATATCTGCTTTAACATATAAGTTTTTCACTCATTTACTTAAAACTGTTTTAACAGGTGGCAATACTTACAGTAGAAAACCAAGTAATTATTATTGAAAAGGATCAATAAAGATTGTTGTTTTTACAATCAGGTTGTTGAGAAATCGTATCCCATGGAGCCAGTGGGCGTGGTGTGCAAGGTTGCTGGGAAGTACCAAGTTGTGGAATATAGTGAAATAACTTCTCGAACGGCACAGAAATGTAACCCTGATGGTAGCTTGATGTTTAACGCTGCTAACATCTGTAACCATTTCTTCACGCTGGACTTTTTACGTGATGTAACCAAGTAAGGTTGTTTTTTTTTCAGTATTTTCAAACTCCAGTTCGGTGATTGCCCTTTAAGTAACCAAATATATTCAGTTACAAAAAACAATTCCCATGAAGATTTCTCTGGTAAAAATAAGATTTTTTACAATATAATCGAGAACTATTCTACTGCTCCAAATTCCCACATATGCATTATTAATAAACAAATAAATCTTAACTCCTTGATGTTATATAGCAAAGTGCAAAATAATATTGTGTTTGCAATAAAACAGTTTGCACGTAACTCTCAGTTTTTATTATTTGTTATGCATATTATCCAAATTAAAACCAGCAAATTCTGTATTGCTTTTTACTTTTGCCATTTAAAGTTTTCATGGAGCGTTCATTGTTTTTATTTGCCTCTTTTAGTTTCCAATTCTCCTATGCAATATCGTAAAAAAAAAAAAAAGATTATGAAGGAATGGTTGGTAACTTGAATAATATAATACTACTTTTTAATTTCAGTTCCAATACCTTGAAGCATCATATAGCTAAGAAGAAAATACCTTATACGAATGATAACGGTCAAAAAATTAAACCTGAGAAACCCAATGGGATCAAGCTAGAGAAGTTTGTGTTTGATGTCTTTGAATTTACCGAGTATGTATTATTTAGTTAATTATCAACAACTTATTAATAAGATTTTGAGAGTTTTTCATTTTTACTTAAGCCTGGCATGGCTTGGTGGTTAGGGCACTCGACGCCTAATTTGTGGGTCGCGGGTTCGAATGCCCGTTAGCGAAGGTGTTCGCCCTTTTAGTCATGGGAGTGTTATAAGTAATGGTCAATCCCACTATTCGTTGGTAAAAGATTAGCCCAAGAGTTTGAATTGCCAAACTAAGCTTTGCACAAAATTCAAGTAAACAAAACAATTTTTTACTTGATTATATCATATATTTCTTTTCTTTTCACCAAAGGGGTACAGATTAAAATATAATCTTGACATATAAGCCTAATATATTATTTGATTCACCTCACCCTTTGCTGTGGGTTGCACTTTCGTCTATTCAAGGCTCATCAGCAAACCAAAAACAAATTGTTAGACCTCTTATAATGGTAATGTATATATATATATATATTATTTATGGGATTTTTGAGTCCTCTTTTACTTACTTTTTTGTAAGCTAAAAACATCATTTGAGGTTAGGATAACACACTGAGAGTAAACACTATAGTATTTTGACTGTTTGAAAATAGAATTACCACCTGGTTGGTCTTTTTATGGATTTGCTGCTAGCCAGAACCTACCATTTTTATGTGGGTGTAAATATTTGCATTATTATCACATTTCAAGGGGATATCCAATGTTAAATTTATTAAATATAAGAGTTATGGGGTTATTAGGATCTTGGATATGGCGAATAAAGTGTGGTTGGAATACTGTTATTTTACACTTCTTATTCTTAAAAATATTTAAGATCAAGATAAAGAATACGGTGTTAAAAATATAATAGGCCTAAAACTAATTAATATCTTATGACAAGTGTAATTAATTATAATCATACTTCGTTTACTTGGAAATGGCGTTCACACTATAACCATTGTTATTACAACAAATGTACTGTGTTTATTGCGTCACAGCCGGACTGATGAGTTTTGAATTGAACGGAACACATTGTTGGCAATGGCGAACATAGTGTCGTTTAGAGAACATGTGTTTATTATTATTGTTATCAATATTATCTAATAATATTATGCACAAACATTTAATGATGAGTTTATGTTTCATTAATTAGATTTTAGATTATTTGTACATTATTACAAGAACCTGTATCAAACATACTGTTGGCGTGAACGTGCTTTGTAGTCACTATGAGACACTACTAGCTCCAGCTTATTTCTCTTTGGTTAACTTGTGTTCAGGGTTACTGATGATGAGTGGAATTCT
>NW_013668644.1:22532-25050 GCF_000517525.1 Limulus polyphemus | reverse complement strand
AAAAAACAAACAAACAAACTTGTTTCGTCATATAATCATTCCTGCAGAAATATTTCAACGGAAAACATAAGAACAATTTCCTTGTACTATCTGTTGAGAAATATAAGAAAATATAACCTCATTACAGTAATATTAAATTTTGTTCACTATTGTGACAATGATATAACCTATTAAAAACTGAAGATATTTGTATATTCTTTTTCTTAAGTTTATATAAGACATAGTACCAGCTCATACTTCTTTTTCCATAATACAGTATAAGGAATATTTTTTGTTAGTTTAGTTAATAATAAAACTTTCTTTTATTTGAGTGACAATTTTGTAGTTTTCTTTTTTTTTTGCTAAAACAAAAACAGCTGGTTGAACGAGAAAAAATATTCAGGGGTGAGATAATTTATGTCTGATATTTTATACCGTGAACATTAATAAAATATTGCAGGCTCTTTTTTATGTGTGTATATGTAAGTTAAACATTTGTATTGTACTTTGGCCAGGAGGAGGTTTGACATCATGTGATGAGCTCATGGCTTAACATCTGGAATTTTCTTAGAATGGTCTGAACAGTATAAAACACTAATTAGGCTAGAGAAGATAATTATTGAGAGTTAGTAAGTTAATTGAAGTAATGTGACATTTGATTAAGTTTATTAGTTCATTGCTGTGATTTTTGTTTTTGAAATGAAATATTAACGATGAGAGAAAATGCTGTATGTAGTTGAGCAAATTAGCAAGTAAATAAAATTGTTGTATTAGCAACTGCTGTGAAGTTAGACCTATCAGTGAAAATTAATTAAGCTAATTTGTAAATGAAGAAATGCTTGTTATTCCTAAATGGAGTGGATTTTAAATTCTTTTTTCTTCTTCTGAATAATCATAATAAATCCACAAACACAGAAATCATTACAACGTGTCATAATTTGAAATATATAATTTTTCATATTTTTACTAATTGTCAGAATGAAAAGACTTTTACTTATATTTGTTAACAGTATAAATACATACTGTGTTGTTCTTGGGCTTAGGATTCTTCTACAGTAGGTGTCTGTGATTTGTTAGAAATAAATTCAACCATAAATGAACAACACGCACTTCACTTGTTTTCAAAATAACATTGTTACGTATCTGCTCGTTTGATAATTTCCCGTAAAAATTCTTTCCGAAGAACTTCAGCGATACAAGTCCTTTCTTAAATAAAACTAGTTTATTCTTCCTCAATACAACTTTGCAATACACAGAATTTCCATAGTCACTTTAACTTAAACACACGCTATAATTCACAATGATTTACACACTTTACTTACGACCTGACTCGATTATTTGTCTATATCTTCAATCTCTCTGTCTGCTATTCCAGTTCCGATTAAATTGTCTCGCTTATATACAGAAATAGAGGGCGTCTAGCAAATATTGGATTATTCGTGATGTTTCCCGATCATTCTACTTACCAGCGTCACGTGACTTCCGCTATATATATATTCGGAACAAATGAAACGTATGTACAACAAATTCTTCACACTACAAAGATTATAGGCATATCATAAACACTATATGTATAGTTTTCTTCTTGTCAAAAATCCACTTAGGCCTATTCAATTACTTTAGAATTTCAGTTGACAAGCCCAACTATCTTCTCTATTAGTGTTACTATCGCACTAGTATTCTGTGCAATTCACTTACAATTGTAGCGCGAGTTACCGTAATCGTTTGGTCTTCTTTCTTCTAAAGATCCTCTGTTCCTTTTATCAAAGTGCACTCTGGTTGATTCAATTACTTTAAAACCACATTTTGACGGAATAAATTATTTTTATTATCTCCTTTTCTACTGTTAGCTTTGCTCTAACATAATAAACGTCAGGCCTATCACTTCTACGGTACGTAACTTCACGCCGACCTTTTCTTTAGCCTAAAACTTTATTTTTTCTGCGATTATCTGTCTGCTGCCTCCCGTTCGTCTCACCTATTTATATGTTTATCACCTCATCGTCTCTCCGCCTTTTATATTCTCGACGTCAATGTATTGCACCCTACGTTCAATAGTCTCAACATCAATGAATTATCAACAAAACCTAAAATCGTCTGCTTTTAACTCTTACTAGACAACCCGTTGGGTCACCCACTATTCAGAGGTTATGAAGAATTCAAGCTAATTTCAATCTTGCACCGAAATGAAGGTTTATTTTAAGATAATTTAATTAAATATTTCAATCCATTCATAATTCAAGAAAATATATTTGATTGTTGATCGGGAGTAAAAGTAAAGACCATTTCATTTTTCAAAAAAGTGAAGTTAGAGTTTTCAGGTATTGTGATGAATTAGTTCATTATGTTGTGGTCTTTCCTCTTAAACCTTCTACAAATAAGAAACAGTAACACCTTATATTTTCTTCGAATTACCTATCATAATAAAGGCACATTATTGAGAAATTCTTTAAGATCTTGTTTTTGTCATCTTACGCCTTTTAATGAAGATGGGAACATTGACAGGGAAGTAGATTTGAACGAACGAAGTTTCGTAAAG
>NW_013668644.1:5082-21936 GCF_000517525.1 Limulus polyphemus | reverse complement strand
TTTTAATGAAGATGGGAACAGTGACAGGGAAATAATATAATAGCCAATGCTAGGGGAGTAGGTTTTTCGTTTATAAAATTTTGTTGTTGTTCTCGTCTTGATTTTTACTTTATTACCTCGTCTCCATAGTTACTATTTGCAAATAGTCAATAATACTGTAGGTCCATTTTATTGTCGTTCTTTCTACTGCGCCGTTATAACACATTTTCATCTCATCATTTAATTTCTGTTGTGCATATATTGTTGTATAGAAGATATTTTAAAGTGATTCATCAGGTGGAAAACGAATATATAGAAAGAAAGATAAACCGATATGTTTCGCCATCTGGTGTACCTAAATTCATATAGAAATTTTCATAAAAGTGACCCGAAAATTGGGGCTAACTCGGTAACCCGTGGCCCGATTTTAACGAAACCTGTTTTATTCTGTTTCTATTACCATTTCATTACAAACATGACGCTATTGTGCGCCGTTTTTGCTGTGTTTAATTACGGACAAGCAAACAAACAATCTCAGAGTTTTAGTAGTATATAGATTATAAAAAACAACTAAACAATAATAAAATATTCACTCACAAAAACAAATCAATCAATCACATCTAAACTAAACAGTCTTTTATATCATGACACAATGGTTATACAATTTTAGGTGGTTATTAAATTTTCTGTATGAAAAATGATGTGGGATAAGTTTTTTTCCCTTTGCTTTTGTTAATCATTCATGTTATCAGTTAATCAGTACTACCTGAAATAGTATTCTAGGTAACAAAATTTGATTACTTATTATTGTTTTTAGTAGTATTTGTAAAACATGATGGAATATAGATCGATTTTCCATTACAGTGCACCATCAGTTTGTCAGAATGGTACTACCAATGGTCATGGGCAATACAGTGGTGAATATATAAATGATGAAAGGTAAAATATGCTTAGCTTGCATATTTTTATATTTAATATTACACAATTTTCCAGTGCAAATTTGTCCCTTTTTAAGATAAGTTGTCTAAAATATAAATTTTTATCCTTTGAGTAAACTTCATTGGTTCTAATAATATTGAATTATTGGTGCTAAAATCAGTGGAGTAAAGGGTTTTTAAAATCTTTAAACTTGTTTGTAAAGAGAAACATTTTATGAACATTTAATTTTTATATTGTGCCTACTGTTAATTAAAACTCTTATAAAAATAAGAAATGTATTTACTACTAGCAATTAAGAAAGATGTGGTTGTAAAGTTAGTCTGATACTTTTAAATAACAAATTTCCTTATGATTATATGATATTTTTTATTATATGTGGAAGACTGGGGTTAAAAACATATGAACGAATTTTAATAAATTGATTTTACAGTATAAAGCCTTACTTGGAAAAAACAGTGGTATGTGAAATTTCTCCACTGATAACATATGATGGTGAGGTAAGTATTTTGTAATAATGTTTTGTTTTTTTTTACATTTTCTGTAAATTAATTTTATTAAATATTTTAATATATTATTGACTGACTAAATTTTTTTGCTTAATTCTAGCATCAGATGTAAATTTTTGTAATCATTATTCATCTGAAATACATCATGATTTTTATCCTACCAGAAGACACACTTGTTGAAGAGATTACTTAGTTTCACATTATTCCATTCTTAAGCATTTGTATATTTTGAATATGGTAAATATTTGTGTTGTAATTATTCAGAAGATTGTTTTGAATAACGTATTGCATTTTTTAAGATCTTATTAATTTTGAGTTTCTGTTAAAATAAGTTTATTCAAATTTGTCTCAAATATTCAAAAACTAAGAATTATATCACCAAAAATATTTAATTAATAGAAGAATTTAACATCAAATACTAATTAATATAAATAGTTGCATACATATGTAAAATTAACTTCTACAACTGCAACCAATTTTACATTTATGTTAGCTACTCTTCAAAGTCTGCTGCATTCTTAAATGTAGTCTTCTGTTTGGTAATTTAAGAATAAAAGTAAACTACAAAGAGTAGCATTCCAAAACATTCTCTACATGTGTAAGAAAATCTTGAAGCATAGTAGTTCCTTCAGTCATTAAACTGATGCATAAAAAAACTATTCAGAAATATCAAATGTAACCCTTAGTCATTTACCTAGCCACTACTAATAATTAATTTCAATGTAGTACAAATAATTAAATGATAATAATTCATACAATCATTATAAAAACCTTTGTTAAAATATGTATATTATTGCTGAAAAAATGTCCAATTTTTTAAATAATGAATACATTATATGGTATTGTTTGAAGCATCACAACAGATTGCTAGTGTTTATGTAAATTTTTTTCAGCTGGTCATTCACTTTTGTTTGTTTTTGACAAAGGCTTGTTTTGTTTACTAATTTTGGTAACCCAAATCAAAACTTAATACTTGAAAAAGATAAACATTGTAATTTCATAACCCTTAATTATGACTTCAATGGAAATTAATTCATTAAAAACTTTTATCTTTCAGGGTCTTGAAGAATTTGTGAAAGGCAAGATTTTTGTCCCTCCTGTAATTTTGAACTTCCAACAGGGGCACAACCTCCATCAGTGTGGTGCTAATAATATTAGAAGTGACTAATAAGAGATCTTCTTAAAATACTTCAATGCATTTTATTCCTAAAGTGCCTTTCTTCTTAAGATGGATTGGCTGTAAAATATTTTCTTAAATTAGTAGTCATTCTCACAAACAATGATTGTATGTGATTTGGGTATAAACTTTAGAATATGAGTATACTTTTTTGAGGAAGTGAGGCTTGAATTTATAAAAATGATATGATCACCTTCCTTTTTGGTCTAGTTTTTAATTTATAAATGTACAAAGTAAAGTATTTGCTTTAAGCAATTTTATCTATAAAAATAATACAAGATTTTTTTTCATTTCATTCCAGTTTTCTAATATAAGTTAATTCAAATAGAATAAATAAATAAATAACAGTAATAGTAAACAATTTGGTGTGAAAATGATTAAATAATTTGATGTTAATAATAAAAAAAACTGTAAGCCTAAATCTGATGTCTAATGACTTAAATAAAATCGATATCAATTAAAGTTCACCAACTTAATCTAGTTTGCAAGGAAGCAGTTTTTGTTCAAGCAACTGACAATATAAATAGTGTCTTGACCACTGCTATTTGTCTGTTATATACTAACTGGCCTGATCATCCTGTATTGGATAAAAGGCGTCATTAGTACTGTATGTAGCAGACATCAAATGGTAGATATGTTTTGAAATTATTCTATAATTTTGCTCATAAGCTCTTATACTTATTAATTTATACTTTTCCCACACCGGGATGAAAAATACTAGTTTGCTAGTTCTTCTGAATGATGAGTAAAATAAACAATTTGATGTTAATAAAGGTATAAACAGAATTCCAACTTAAGTAAAATACTGAAATAGTCGTTCAAGCAATGGTTGATATAAATGGTGTCTTGACCACTACTATGTCTGTTGTGTCCAAGCCAGTCTGATGAGCCCTGGTATTAGCAATTGGGCAAAAGGCCCCACAGGCACTGGATATAGCAGATATAATGTGATTAATGTATTATTATATTCTTCTTTATTTTCACTCAAAAGTTCTTACAATTAACAAGTATAAAATACCCACACTCCATGTTGCTGGGGTCAAAAGCCCACTCATCATTTACAAAGGCTTCTGTGTATTGATCAAGCTCCTTCATTACTTCCAGTTACTTCTGTAGAAATCCCAAAGAGTGTGTGTGTGTGTGAGTAGGAGGGGGATCAGTATTAGAACAAAATTCCTTTTAGAAACTCACCTGTAGTATCTGAGCATGTGTGCTAAGTATGGTCCCACAAGCTTGTGATTTGGGTATTATGAACAAAGTTTCAAACATGGCACTCGTGGAATTCCAAGGGGTAGGAATACCAAATCCAATGCCAAATTTGGATTCAGTGACCCTTAAAACATACTCCTAGATCACTATCATGCCAGGGTGACCTTCCAGGGACATTTTAGCCCCCCCTTGGTTAGAGGCTACACCATATAGATAAAGATACCCCTAACTTTGCTAATCAAATTTAGTCCTACTAGCTCCAAAACTGTGGGAAAAAGTTTGTGGACAAACAAACAAATTTACAAACACAACATGAAAATGAATTTAAAAGGATACTAGTTACTATAATTACTACTATTCTTGGTACATTTAAATTCCATATATAAAATTATACACAGAGATACACCATTTATATCATCATTTTATATATATTTGTAATTGGTTCTATGTTTAAAACAGTATTTAGTCACTATGTATTTTTTTTAAATTTGTTATCACTGTTGATAAAAAAAATATACTACATTAAAACTAAAGCAACCTAAGTGCTAACTATGAAAAATTGCTTATATATTAAGTTTTAAGAATGTCATTTGAAAAATGCATGCATCTTGATATTTAAAATTTAAATTTGCAAAATGAAATCAGAGGCAGGAAAATGAGGTTTTGTGTGGCTTTTATGTTAGCATTTGTTCCATTTTGAATTTGTAACTTTGTACATATTTTGGGAAAAATCAAAACCAAATCATTTCTTATACTATTAATACACTTTCACTAAATCTGTAAAAATTATTGTTATATATTCTTTATTGAGAATTGTATAAATTAAAGAAATTTTAAACGAACTT
The DNA here is from genome assembly GCF_000517525.1 of Limulus polyphemus. Taxonomy (NCBI): domain Eukaryota; kingdom Metazoa; phylum Arthropoda; class Merostomata; order Xiphosura; family Limulidae; genus Limulus; species Limulus polyphemus. The sequence continues at coordinate 17,281 of NW_013668644.1, read as the reverse complement.
GATTTTAGTGGTATAGATAGTTAACCAATGTATAGTTAAGTTGTTCTTTACTGAATAGAAAAATATAAAGCTTGAATCAAGCATATTTCATACATATTTGCAAATATGAATTATTTTGCTAGTATTTTCAAAATTTCTTATAATAACTATAAGTTGTAACTAATTAACTGAAATAATTATTTTTAAAAAAAGTTATTTTTTTAACATTTTTTTATTATTCATTTTCTATAAAATTTATTTAGTTAGATCCTCAGATGATAGAAAAATATCTAACTGCTGTACTTATGTGTTTTTCTGACCAATGTCATAATTATTTTATATAAAACCTGCCAACCAGAGGGGCAAAAAGATTTAAAGAAGCAACAGAGGTATTAACTTTCCCAAACCAAGCAATGTACTGTATGTTCCTATTCCAAACAGTTAACCAGTATACAGTTGTTATTGATTAAGTAAAAAAAAATCTATAATTTGGGTAAAGCACATTTTGCTTAATATATACATATTTCTTAAAATTTTCTAGATGGTGAATTATTTGCTACTGTTTTTTAATCTTGATAATAACCAGTGATATCTTTTAATTTCAAAGCCTAGTGTTTTCATGTTAAAAGTACAAAATATCCCTTTTAACAATTTGAAATTGCTAGAAGTATCAAAAGTGATATAATACAGTTGTTTTGTTTTAAAGATTTGCTGGCTGATTCTAAAGTTAAAAAAAAAAAAAACAACCTTTACTCTCCAGAAAGTAGTAATAAAGTTTTTTTCTTATTATTACTATCTGTAGAGTAAAGGTAGTTCTTTTTTCTGTGGGAACAGGTGTTTTAATTTAGCTTTCTTTTAGTCTTACTCTATTGTGAAAATAAAACATTTTGAGAATACAACCATTTCTCTTGAAGCAAACAAAACTGAGCCAACATACAATTAACATATACAATAGATTGGAAACACTTAACTTTGTTTTTTTTCACACTTAATCCTTACACCGATATCAGTGCACTCTCTGAAAAAAAAGAAAAAAAAAAGAGTTAAAACCTTTGCAATTCAGTTAGTATGAAACAGGTTAACAAAAGAGCAGAAGAAAGGAATGTACACCAGATTTGGTGATGTTTTTCCGGTACTTTTTTTTGGAATTTTGTCCTAAGAATTAAGATCTACTGTTGATATCTATATAATTAAAAGAGTAATGTGTGTGCAAGTATGGGAAGCTTTTTAAACTGCATTAAACTATGCACAAAAATTGAATTAGGATAAGGGAAGTATGCACAATGTAACCTTATGCATAAGGGAAGTGTGGGTGTAGACAGTAGTCCTATGCATTGGAAAGGGAAAGGTACTTAGGGAATTGATGTATTATTACTCAGAGCCCCATCTCAGACAGCAGCGTTTGTGTGTGAATTTCTTCATTTGTTTATAGATACTTACACTACGGGTTCCATCAGACAGTCGAGTAGAGACCTCAGAGAAATATAATTGAGTTTTAATACTTGCCTCCAATACCCAGGTTTTGAAAGCATTGCTAGATACGGTGTCTCTTACTAGATAAGTCAGTCAGTTTGTCATTTTTGATTGGATCATTCAGCTCAGAGTGTACTAGGCATGTTTTTAATGTTTGGTAAGTATCACATTTTGTGAAATATATTTAACCCATTTAGGTTTAATCTCACAGTGATTGAGATACCTCACACGGCCATCAGCTTCATTCAGAGCTCTACATACCTAACTTCATATGCGAGTAGTCTAGGCAGGTTACTTAACTGTAAGGACATAGGAGTGATCCTCATTGGTTTTAGATTATATAAATTTTGTGCATTCAAATACAAAATACCACAACTAAAAAATGGTTTTTCCCTGTAGTATTTCTTTAAAATAACAAAATGAAAAACTTAAATGATTTTGCCAATTTTAATTGAAACTACATCCTAGGTAGGAGGGATTGGTGAATTTTGAATGATGAGTGCTTTGAGTTTTCATTGTAAGTTATAGTACTGAATTCTTTCTTTCTGAATTAGCAGTGTAATTTTATGTGAAAATTAAGCATTTAAAAATTTCAAATACAGAAAATTGCATGAATTGTAAGCAAACATATTTGGATACAGAAACCAAGATAAAATTTCAACAAAATGAAAGCAGTATCTTTAGTTTTTAAATGAATAGTTACAGTTAAGCCTATATATTTGAATTTGCTTATCTCTTATTATGAGTATGACAAAGATTGCTTGGATTTTCTTAACTTTGTTTTTTTTTTTTTTTATAACCTAATGAACAATAATTTCAGCAAATAGTATTTCATTAAAATAATGTTGTGAACTATGCTTTTAAATATTTAGATGTTTGTATTTTTGACTAGAGAGAGTTTTAGAAGTGATGTGATGTAATGTGCATGCAATGTCTCGAACATTCAAATAAGTTGCACACAGAACTGCAATATACACTTATAAGCACCTTAAGATTGTTGTACAGTTCTTTGAATTAGTCAGTATACTTTTTTTAGGATACTGGAAGTTGTGTATATATATTAATTGACATCACAGTAAATTAGGCTTGGCTATGAAAATGCAATACAATCACGAATGTGAGAGAAGATTAAAAAGTATAAGTATGAAATGAAAGCAAGGTTATCTTGTAGCTCAAAGAAACTGGTCCTAAACACTGACAACATCTATATACTATTTCACTCACTAAATTTGCAAGAAATAATCTTTGTAGATATCATCAAAATTTTCAGGTCTTTTAGTCATATTTAAAATACTTAAAAGATTATAGAGCAATGTTAATACCAATCAAAACCCATGTGACCCAATCTAATAGCCACATTACACACTATGAAAAATGATAAGTTATTCATAAACATGTTAGGATTATTACAATAAAAAATAATAATAAAATTCACTGCTTAGTCCTAAAATGGAAATTATTGCTTTTTTAAAAAATCTTGGTACTTTATTAAACATGTTTGCCAAAAACTAATGGTTTTATTGAAGTACCACACAAATTATCTTTGTTTGATACAAACTTACCCCCCCCCCTTTTTTATGAAGAAAAGATGGAAAAATATAAATAACTTTATATTTAACAAAATCTAATGTTAGATTATAAAGAACTGTTTCATGGTTTGTAATACCAGAGCATTTTATGAATCCTGGGGCTTGGTATTTTAATGACTCAAATCTCAGGATCTTGGCCAAGATTCTAATTAAAAAAATTTTTCACATGCTAATTTGTCTTCATCAAAAGCAATCAAACTATCTGCACTCCTTATCTAACTTAAACGATTAAAAATAATGTGAAAACTGAAGATTGGTAAATCTAAATATTTGCACAAACAGCTTTGACATTAACATTTATCTTACCTTATTAGTGCTTGAATTGGATCACTTTTTTATTTACATCTGACTGCATCACCATCATCCCCCAAGAAGAGTTGATCAGTATTCAGAATGTAAGCAATTAAACGTGAGTACAGGTAGTCTTCTATTAACTTTTAATGAAGTTTAATTAAGAAACTGCATTAATTAAAATTTGGTTAAGTACTGCCCCCTGTCAGAAGAAAAAAAAAGGAGACATCAGTGACCCCTCTCTGGTCTGGAAATGGTTAGTACAATTCTGAACATCCTGGGTTCTCTTCAATAAATCCCTAGATTTGGGGAGACCCACTAGCATACAGGATCAATGGATCAGGTTTACAAATCCTAAATATTATATTCAGGTGAATTATGAAACACAAGGATTAAGCAAAACATACTTCGGGATATTTTTAAAAAAGTAATGAAAGAAAACCACATATGCATCTGGGGATTATGTATAATTTTGCATTTATTCAAGCTTTAAGGTACAGTCTCAATAACTTTGGCCAGGAAAAAAATCCTTAGTATAGATAGATAGTTACATACACATACAACAAGTTTTAGAACCTGATTTCCATGAAATTAACCAGCCATTTGTTTTACAGTTGTTAGTTGACAATTTATATACTTAATGTAATAAATATTCAATATACTGAAGTTCATTATCTCTGGATACATAAATATTGAAATCCTTTTTATCAAGGTTCCTACTTTTTCTCTTTATTCTTCTTTATAATTACAACATCACTTTCACAAACAATACACATTGGAAAACTGTTATCAAAGCATAAAATGAAACAATGGTTCTTGGCAGGATAAAAGAAACATCCTTACAATTTCAATTTTACACAGTTAAATAAAAGATTTAAAAGAGCATTTCTAGAGATAATTTACTTGTCTAAAATGGTTTTCCCAACTCATCTTCAAAACAGTGCTTTAACCTATGTTTTTTAACTCTACTACTACAGTTTAAACATCTTTGACGATGCTCACAAGTCACATGTATTTATGAGAGTTGTTGAATAAAACAAATACAATGTATTTTGTCCATTTAAGGTTGTTAATTATAATTGTGATACATGAAAATATTATTAGAGAAAACACAGTGCAACTTTCAGAGAAAAGATACAACTAACTTAAACATTGTATTCCACAAATATATTAACCTTTGATTAGAAAACACAAAAACTAGTATTTCTTTGAAGTGGATATTATTATAAGGTATTTTCAACTTACTAAACTTATCTTCTAATTATTCAGACTTGGGTAAATATATCAATATTTTTTCACATGACTTATGTCTGACATAAGTACAATTAAGTCACTGGTGTCAAACAGAAAAACAAGGATTAGACATAAAAACTATTATTAAAATTCACAACTGCAGCACTTTTTAAAATATATTTTGCTACTCCCCAATAAAAAAAGGAAAATGTTTTTAGTAACTCAAATGATTTAAAGGTACAAGTACATTAAATATATTAATTATTTTGTTACAATCTAATGTTTATTCTAATATTTCAATAAAGCTTGTATAGTGAAAAATGTATAGGAAAATTATTAATTAAACAAGAATTATATAAATACCATCTTTTGAGCATCAGCATGAACTCCCTCTTCAAGGCACTTTCAATTAAAATTAATCTACTATGTTATCACCAACCTTGATTAAGCAAAAAGCTAAGATAAAAAAGATAAAAAATTAAAAGATCATGAAGCTTCCAATTCATTCTATACTGTTAAAAAATTATTAATAACTTCATGGTCTTAATGACTGCATGCATAATAAACAACACTTACGGTAAACAAACAAAAAAGTAAAACAATGGGGAAAGAACCAATCAACACCACCTTAATAAATAATATTCCATAATTATTATTTTAAAACCAGAACCAGAGCTCACCACATTCCTCACATACAAATACAGCCAGGCTAGGACTGTAGGGTCCATGTGCTAGGAATAAAACCTGGTTTCCTGGTAGTGAGTATGCACTGAAAAAACCTACTCAATTAGCAAAAACAACAAACATCTGTTGTTTAAATCAAATGCAAAAATCATACCAATTCTGAGAAAAAATAAAAAATCATGGCTATATCTCCAGGGATAAAATTCATCCTAGAATCCCTGAATGGTCCAAGCCTGGATACAGCTGAAGCATTCTCTGGTTGAAACATTGAACAGTATCAAAAACTTTGACAATCTTGATATTTTATCATGTAATAAAACATGCACATATATATATATCTATTTAAACTCATCTAATGACAAAAGAAAATTCAAACAAATATGAAAAATCCTAGCTGAATCTGTTAATAGTACAAGAATAAAAAAACGAGGATTATTTCTAAGATAATTTACTGTTTCAAATCTTATCTTGTTTCTGTTATGAGCTGATGCAATAATTATATCAGGACAGTTACATGTGTACAAGTTTTCCTGCCAGTAGAACAGACTTTAAAAACTACATTAGCTTGGGTACAGGAAAATAATGTAATATTCTGTGATTTCAGTGCATGCACAGAATGATTAATTCTACATAAAAGTTATAAAAGTCTTGCCCTGAGAGCATCTCCAATTGACATGTGCTTAAAACAACTAACTTTATTAATTTCACTTACCTTTGAATAAAATCTAGTTTTATCTCTACACATTTTAAAGGAACTGTTCATTTTCATAATGAAAATATTTAAGAACATGCAATTCAATCTTTAATTTTACGTATAGTTGCTTAACACAAAACACAAAGATACATAAATAAAACGAAATTTAAGATAATAGCTTTATAAATACGTAAGAAAGGTTAATTCTAACATCAGAATAGACCTTAATAATAAACAAAAGTTAAACATTTACAGCTATACCAGAGTATCCTACATGTTATCACAGTACTAAGATTATAAGACTAAACTGTTTTTCTTTATTCAATAAAATTAATTTTAATTTTAGTTAATGTCAATATCAAACATATATTTACGTTCATTTACTGATGGCCAATATCAAAGAAGCTAGCTGCAGAAAAGTTGTTAAATTACTACACAAAATAAGCGTATCACAACTCTAACATAGCACCACATTTCATACAAGTTTTAATTTTCTTCTGTTCGATGCTAAATACTACTAATCTCTTAACTTACACAACATTTCACTAAACACAAATGTGAACAACTTTTGACCTTGTATAGTTCTGTCTAAAACAGTTTCGTGTGTAAAATAACAAATCTTTCAGATCATTCTTCCTGAACCAAACATACTTGTTTCACACACACATGCACACTGAAGCATTATATATCAATTATTTCTTCAAAATATTTATTTTAATTTTTCCTAATTAACAAATAAAAAAAAAGCAGTCGTACACAAGGAATTCCTTGTTGATTCCTTTAAGGCAAATATTGACAGGATAATTATCTGAACTACTGCTGTATTTAAGTGATTAGACAAAGCAGACTGCATTTAGAGAATGAAGAATACCAATAGCTCTAACTATTATAACCTTAAGACTAACTGCCATTTTATACCTCAGTTTCTTACAACTCTGATGTTTCAAGTTTACCACACTGCTTTTCTTCTATCTTGTTTTCAGGAGGTAACACCTCTTCTTTTGTCATCTGCATTACTTCTGACTTCTTTACTTCTTCATCTTTGCCTTCCATCTCCTGTATTTTTTGTTGAGTATTTTCTTGTAGTGTACATTCTTTTTCAGGTATTTCAACAGCCTTTCCCTCATTCACATCACTTTTACCCTGTTTTATACTCTCGTCATCAGGCTGTTGGATATCCATGGATAAAACCTTTTCAGCCTTTGAGGAAAGCTGTTCAACCTTCTCATTTCCAGCTGTATCACCCTCTTTTGATGAGGTAGACTTCTTTTCTGTGTCACCAGTTTTTTCAACAGCCTCAGTTTGTTTATCGGTTGATTCCTGACAAGTTTCTACTGGAGTTTTTTCTTGTATAATTACAGAAGTGTCTGGTGTTGTACTTGGTTGAGAATCTGTGACTATAAAGCTTCCTAAATCAGGACTTGAACCTTCATTACTTCTTTTTGGTTCCTGAAGTTCCTTTTTTGGTTCCTAATATAGATTTTATTTTCAGAATTAATTAGACATACAAACAAATAAATAAAAACAGTATTATTCTTAACATCTTTATCTTGTATAAGGTAATACATCTCTAACTGGAATTTTTATAGTACCTAACTCACAAAGATATACACCAGTGGTCGGCAACCTATAATCCGTGAGTCACCAAGTGACCCGTGGCAATGCTTTGGCTGACCCATCAAAAGTTGGCTTCATCATTGCAACCTGTGAGGGCTATGCGAGGGCAAATTTCTTGGCTATGTGAGAAGAACAAAAATATTAAAGGAAAGAAGGAAAAAGAGTCATGGTACCGAAAATTTTAGAATCAATTTTAGGGAAAAATATTCAAGCTGGTTGAACTGTCTGTGATAAAACTTTTGAACGTAATGCTTCAGGTGTACTGTGCTGCCAAGAGATTCTTTGCTTGTCTGGCAGAAAGTGCTGTGTGTGATATATTTTGGTGTTTTTGTAGGTTTTGAGGTGAGTATATGGCAAGTTATTTATATTTACCAGTAAGTAAGAGTTTCAGGCTATGTATAAGTGATGGTAGTGTTTTATTTGTAACAACAGAACAGACGTGAAGGCTAGATAAGTTGCTTCGTTTCTTTTTCTCTACCATCATGGCTGCAGGGTGATATCACCTCGCTACTCACATAGCTGAGACTGAACAAAGTGTAAAAATGTACCATGGAAGTCATTAAATTATGTGTTGCAAAATCAATCAAGAACTGTTTATTTTTTGTTGTTAAATGTATTTGGTAACTGAAACATCTTGTTTGTTTTTGAAAATATTTAATTTTATTTGCTTTATGTAAATAAACATATACATTTAAATACATGTACTGGTATTAAGAATCATATGATTATCACTGACCCAACACAATGCTAAATTTTTAAAAAATATATATAAAATTGACCCGTGATAAAAAAAGGTTGCTGACTACTGATATACACTAAGGAAAGGATACAGGAAATATTTCTAATAATGTGCCACTGAGCAGTCTCATAAAGATAATCTAAAATTTGGAACTTTCATAACAATATACTAAATATTACAATATTTACACTAATATAATATTACTAGTACCAAGAGGAAAAACGTCAACCTGAAATCTGAACATCATTGGTACACGAATGTGAATTACTTACTGCTCTAGGTTTGAAAAGGCCCATCCTAGGGAAGAGCGAAGTGGTTTAGTGTGCAGTCTGGTCGTAGGCACACTGTGGTTTACAAGGTACAGGGGAAGGAGAAGAAAAAGAAGAAAACTGATGTTTTTTGCAGCCCCTTTTCTTGACATCAAGGAAGGTTAGCTGACCTTTAGAGGCACTTTTGTACTTAGTGAAAGGCATTCCGTCTCTATCCCTTTGTCTGGGTTTGGCCAAAATCCTGGCATATGAGCCATCATATGCAATGTACAGGCCATCAGTTTTAACTGGACTCATCCCTACATAGAGATTGCTACTGTGCTCCCTGATAAACATACAACTTAGATGTTTTATGATGTTACAAAACACATGTTAAATCTGATAAGATTACCATCAGAGGTTGCACCATCTATTGATTTATATGCGTATTGGGCAATATTATACAATCTGTATTATTGCATATAATTTGGGCTGTAACTAACCTATCTTGGATTACTTGGGTCTCTAGGTTTGAAAGACACATCTTAGGGAGTAGTGAATTATTTTGGTGTGCAGGCTGGAAAAAGGAATACTGGGTTTATGAATTACAGCTGATGGAAAGGAAGAAAAATGACAAAGAAAATCAATGTTTTTCAGCCTGTTTTCTAGACATCAAAGAAGAATATCTGAACTTTAGAGGCAGTTTTATACTTAATCAGTGAAGTCCTTTCTGCTGTCCCTTGGGCTAAGGTTTGTCAATGTCCTAGCATAAATGCTACCGTGTTCAAAATTTACAGGCTGCCAATTTCAACCAGACTGTTCCCTACATAGGGATTGCTACCACACTCCCTGATATGGACTTGTTACTTAAGCTTATAACATTCACACTGGTAGAAATACTACTTATTGTTAGTATTTGTTAAATTTTGCAAGGAAATGTCACACTGATATTACACTTAGACAATTAACTTGATTAATCAATGTAATCGACAACTTGTGAGCATACATTACATTGATTAGAGTCACACAAAATAACTGATTAGTCAAATAATGGAAATTAGTGTTTCTACTTATTACTGTTTATAATTATTTCAACTATCCAAGAAATTTAAATATTGCCATTATGATTTCTCATTATTATTTTTGATTAATTCAAGGTTGTTCAGCTTAATGGATTAGTGCCACAACTCATAGAAATAATCAAGTAACCAAAACTTAGTGTTTCCAATTATTTCAACCATCCAAGTCTTATGTAAGAATAATCGACTAACTGAATATAATCCACTAATGAGCCGGATGTTTAATCAAAAAGCAACTTCCACTGATCACTCAGCTATTAACATTTATAACTGTCAGACTGATATAATATTACTGGTATTTATTACATTGATGTGCTATAAAAAATAAGTTGTCATACTGATATACTAATATTTATAGAACTACTAACTTTAAGTGGCACACTACAAAGAATAGAAAATGATATATAAATGCAGAAAATAACACATATTACTATTGTTTTTCAAAGCCCACTAAACAAGACAGATTTATTTTTAGAAAAAATATAGGCAACAGGATTATGACCAAATAAAATGTGAACAGAAATACATAAATAAGGAAATTATGAGAAAGAGGAAGAAAAAACGTTTTTGTCACGATTAGATACAAACTTGTTATTGAAAACAAATTAATGAAGGTAACTGATATAAAAAGAGCAATCAACACCATAACAGTAAGTAGTAACGTACAGGTGTGTGAACTAGAACAACGAGAAAAACACTAGGAAACTACTGTAATCAAATAATACACTCATCAAACATTAGCACCAGAACTTTTTGTAGCTATATATAATCATGGGAATTATTATAATAAGATAGAGATGGTTGTAACTTCTGTGATGATAAGCTGATACTTAACAATTAGAAACTTACGAGAGAAAATAAAACTTCAGACACAATAAGATACAAACACTAGGAATGCCTGAAATGGGGGGAAAAAACATGGGAAGCAATTAAGATATGGTAAAACGATTAAATTACCACAAAGGAACGTCAAAAATTAGAAAGATCATGCACTTGGAATTTCTATATGATCATAGCTTACTTGCGTCACTGCAGGCTCTGATGCTTCTTTACTAGAAGAGTCAATACTCTTCTCTGTAGTACCATCTGAACATGATAATTGTGTATCTGTACCTTTAACAGAAATAGCATCTTTAGAAAGAGTTTCCTTTTCTAATCCAACAGTTTGTACTTCTGTCTGAGGTTTGACTTCCTCCACTGTAGGTGGGACACTAGTTTGTTTATCACTGACTAGATCTTTCTGAACCTGTTCAGAAGCATTCAGGTCAGCAGTAACTGTTTGGTCACTTTCCTCTACAATAACCTTGGAAACTGGTACTTCTTCAGATCTTACAGTAATATCATCAGTTGTAGTCTTGGAAACTGGTAAATCAGTAGCTTTTGCACTGCTAGACTCCTCAGTGCATGGAACATTCTCATGACTTTTCTGAGATGTTGGAATAAGATCAGCTGTGTCAGAGGATGGCTGACTATGTTCTTCAGTTGGTACACTAGATTTCTCAGTTGGTTCTTGGTGAACTTCTTCAGGAATCTTTACAGAGGCTGGAAGTTCTGTAATCTGTTCAGTTGTCAGTGTTTGGTTGGATTCTTTAAGGCGAACCCCTTCGTCACCAGGTATTTTGCTAACTTCGTCAGAGGTTTTCTCAGAAGGTCCAGCTGTAGCAATATTCTGATCCATTAGAATTTGACCAGGTTCAGTAACAGATGCAACTTTCTCTGATAACACTTGTTCAAGTTCACCAGAGGTTTTATCAGTAACTGGACACTTAATCAGTACTTCAGCAGTTGGTACTTTATCAGTTTCTTGAAAAGATGGAACTTCCTTTTCTGGGAGTTTCTCAAGAACTTCAGTAATTTCTTTAGTAGTTGATGTTTTTCCAGAATCTGGTGAAACAGGAACTTTTTCTTCAGTTGGTGGTTCAGGTTTTGTTTCAGAAATGGGAACACTGGTTAAACTTTCAGCAGGACATACTTGGTCAGCTTCTTTATCTGAAACAGTTTCACTAATGACTTGACTAACTGGTATTTCAGGAACATTACTAGCAACTGCTTCTTGACTGGCTACTTCTTTAGTTGGTTTTTTTGAGTCAGTTCCTATAGCTTCTTCTACAACAGGTATTTCACAACTTTCCACAGGAGTTGTTGACACAATTTTAGGCTTCTCAGTTATAACTTCAGATGTTTTTGCAGTGTCTGATATTTCTTCACTTTTTTTTATTTCTTCTTGTTTTGGTTCAGATTCTGTAGGAGCTGTACAAACATCTTTATTCATATCTTGTTCCTTGACAGCTTCTTTGACAGTTTGGCTCATGGTATCTTTTACTTCCTCGACCTTCTGGAAACAAGAAGTATATAATCACATAACAATTACATTATAAATATTTTAGTATGTAAAAAACAAAATCTGCAATAATGTGTTTTATACATTATGTGAGTGAGTGAAAGTGTGTGTGTGTGTGTGTGTGTGTGTGTGTGTGTGTGTGTGTGTGTGTGTGTATGTATACACTACTACACACGAACGGTAACTAACAATAACTTAAATTTATTACTATTATTAATAAATTTAAATTGTT
>NW_013668644.1:0-5072 GCF_000517525.1 Limulus polyphemus | reverse complement strand
TGTGTGTGTGTGTGTGTGTGTGTGTGTGTGTGTGTGTGTGTGTGTGTGTGTATGTGTACACACTCACACACAAGTTAACCAAGCTAAAAATTATTTTCATGTTATAATAAAATATTGTTCACTTGTATTTCTACAACATGTCTATTAATTCCTTAAACCTGAGTGGACGTTACCAGTGTCCGGTTGAAAATCCTGATTTACCCATTACACGATGACAATGCCCAATAACATTTATGTCACTCTGGCTGAAAACTTATCCAAACCACCTATTATAAATAGACTGGAAATTTTATAAGGTATAGTGATAATTATTAGGACCTATAAAAATAATTCCGGCAGAATGTGCAAATAATTATGGGTGTTTAAAGAGTTAACATATCAACTGACATATCCTGCATTTATTTGCTCTAATTACAAAGACACTGAAAAATTATTAGACTAAAAATCATTTATTCAGAATTTTAAACTGGAATTAAGAATGCCCTGTTCTGATCTGCATGTAACATTAAATAGAACCATAACATGAAGCAAACCCCCCAATTCACTTCTCATTTTAACCAGAGAAATGTTATCTTTTTTGGTGTATAGTTCATCACTTAATGTTGAAAGATGTAGAATGAAAATAAACAAGTCAAATTTACCAAAGAACAGCATGTGCCCAGCTTCATTAGAAAGTAATGAAAATACAAAACTTTAGTAAGTTATGTAAGGACAAAGAAATATGTCATAATCAATACAGTATAATTGCAACATTAGCTACCATTAATTATAAACTGTGAAGAATACAATGATATAAATACATAAGTAAAAACAATACCTGTACTTCTTCCTTAGGTTTTTCTTTCACAGACTTTGTGGAAAGTTCCGACATTGCAGTTCGCAAAGCATCAGCAACTGAAATGGAACAGCTGAAATGCTTGATTTCTTGAACAAATAATGTGTTCTATTCTAAATTATATGTCTCAGACACACTAAATACAATTAATGATAAACGCGTCTCCTAATGTTCTTTCAGAAAACAAGTAGATACCAAAAAATAGTCTCTTAAAAACCAATAATTTTATACAATATGCACATTATTTGTTTAACCCAATTAGTCAAATATCTAAACTTATTCTTCAATATCTGTAATTAGTAAACAAGTTATAAAATTATACTATCTTTTACTGCTACGCTATCTTCTCACATGCTGACAATGTTGAATCACAGTAATGAGTAAACACCACCCATATCCAAGATCCCACCTATTAAATGGTTCCAAGCAAAATGTACCCTCCTTTACTTCTAATTCTCTCTTTCTTTCAATATACGTATATATACACGCAATATATATATATATATATGTGGGTGTGTATGTGCAGGTAGTTGCGTGTGTAACATGACAAAACTATCCCGTACGCAGAAGCTCTACTCATCTGAACTACTTGCACTTTTTGGTAGTTTTCCAGATACTGTATACGTCAACCAAAATACTCTACACAGATTACCACAGAACTCTGTTTTTTTTAAAAAAAAAGACCTGTTTACAAGAGTTGTATGATGAAAACACTATAAAAACACAATTTTCTGCATGTGCCATGCATTGCCAAAATATTTTCATCCTCACTACTTCTAATTTCAGCTTGGCCAAAATTCCACATCCTCTATTTTAAGGTGGGGGGGAGAATTTCTCAAAGAGTCTCTGTTATTATCATATGAAACAGACTTCGTTGCTCGATACGTCTCTAGAAATTATCTGAATAAAGTTTTTAAGTTTCAATAAGATAGAGAAATTGCTGAAAGCACAGGAGAAATACCTACAAATAGCAGTGATACTAGAAATGTGTACTATCAAAATTAAAGAAATGCTGATCACGAATCTTTCGTAAAGCACTGAACCAACTGAAGAACAATTGATGTGAAACAACGAATACAAATGCTCCTCCAATTGTACATTAAAACATTATAAATTAAACAATTAACTCTAATTGTTAAAAAATAACAAACCAAAAAAAATTAGGTTGTAAGTACAATTATATAATTATGGTATCAGAATTTTTGTTTAAGAGCATATCAAACAAAGAGCCCTATGTATCTTTTTCAATAAAGCACAAACAAAACATAAGATTACATTGGCATTAAACTAATCAAAAATATACATAGCAAGTAGATCGTTCAATGAACACTAAAAATACATGAAAAAATATGGTTCTTGGCTACCAGTCTTCTTGACAGATGGTGTTAATTAAAATTTACTTAATGAAAATATCAGACAAAATTCTCTTTCAAATACTGACAATTTCAAATGAGAAAAACATAAGTTAAAGACTACTGCATACCTTTGTCAACTTCTTGAGCATGAAGAAAATAAAAGTTATTAAAATAACTTTATTGCCCATTTTTATCTGAAAGACTTATTAAGCTTAAAAATACCTAAACTCTTAAGAAACAAAGAGCTTTATGGTATAAGTAGAAAGACAATTCAAGCAAAAAATAATTAAATAAACTAACATTTAATAATATAAGTAATAATTTAATAATATAAGTAAATAATTAACTTATAAATCCTCTTTAGTAAAATAAAATGTTAGAAAAAATGTTTCAATTGACATTTTGTGAAATCTAATAGGACCAATAATTTACAACATAAATAAAAAAACAGCCATGGTTCAAATGTGTAACTTAAACACATGCTTCTTACAAAAATAAATTACTAAAAATTTGTACCTTTATCTGTAATGGTTTTTTTATTGTGCATCAACACTGAATAAAACTTAGCAAGTTATTAACTTATGAAATTTTTTTTTATAGCTATTGATTTACAAAAAGTGACAAACTTCTTTTTTCATATGTCTGTATAAATAAAATATTTCCAAAAAACCATTACAAATAATGAATTGGCCTACTTTGATAAAAGAATTAAAATTCAAAACATATATAACCTTTTTCTTTCCCATAATCCTCTAAGGTTTGTTTTTCGCTTCCAGTTTCTTCCGACTGCGTTGCATCAACATGACTTTTTTCCTGTTTGTCAGTGGGAATTTCTGCTTCTGTTTCATTCTTCTTTAGTACAAACTGGAACAGAGAATTAATTTATGCAAAACTGAAAACAAAACCTAACTCTAAACCTAATGAATATTAAAAAATCTATGCAGAATAACAATGAAAAAATATAACTGCAAAGCAACTGTGTGTGTGTGTGTGTGTGTGTGTGTGCATATATATATATATATATATGGCAATTGTTGTGTAAACTCAAATTATGTAATTATTTTTGGGGAGGGAATCAGCTTTGAATGCAATCTCTTCCCCGATTTAATGATCTACACATAACAACTTACGTATATTAAAATGCACAAGACAATTAAGAGTTAATTGGAATTCAAAATATTTTAGGAATGACAAGTAAATCCACAGTTATAAAATAACTCCTGTATTAAAATGAGGTTAGCTACGATTCTAGATTTTTTGAAAATAAACACATCTTTAAATTATCTGGTTCTCTAAACTGAGCATACTTTTTTTTTTTTACTGGAAAACTTACTCAAGTCCCATAAAATATGGTGTTAAAATAAATAATATAGGGTTAAAAATCATGGACTAAATTCTAATTTGTTGAGATAAAATAAAAACTGATGAAAAATTACACTTCACAAACTTATCCAGTTGAAGCTGTAACAGATGGTGTCAAGCAATTTGCTAATATAAATAGCATCTCAACCACCACTACTATATCTGTCTGTCTCAGCTGGCCTGAAAAGCCCTGGTATTGGGTAAAAGGCCTTGTCAGCACTGGATATAGCAGATATAATGTGGTTGACAACTAGACAAATTATTATACACACACACACACACACACACTTTACTTTCTCTCCAAAGTTTTTATTAATTTTTTCTGACACCATGACAGATATGCAGTATATGACCCAGAAGTTTGGATTATTTTAGGATAATTTTCCACCACATTCATGTAAAATTCACATTGCAATAAATTTTTCAATGTCAGATGCAGATCACATTTAAAAAATATCCATCAGTAGAATGCCTGTTCCCTTCACCACTAGCTTTTGGTTTAATTTGGTGCGTTGATAAAGTAGTAATCTGTAAAGTATAATTGAAATTGGTAGGGGGAAGAGTATACCAAAAGTAACAATATTAAATTTTGCATCTCTCATTATATGCAATTTATATTAACTTATGCAAAACTGATAAAATTAAATGTTTAAAAAATAACTGAATGCCATTAAATCAGTTTTTTCTCATGTATTGAACACAACCTAAAAATAGACAAACAGAAAACTTGTCAGCTTTAATTAGCTTATAGTGTATAAAGCACACCCCGTTAATCTTTTACCCAAGCAATAGCAACCACTTTCATGGCACCTGTGTAAATGGTAACACGCAGATTGACTATTCACGAGATTCATTACCAGGACAGAATAATAGAAAAACCAACATCAAAAGAACATATAGATTAGAATAAGTGATTTATTGAGGAAAACGTTAAGTCTTATACTTACTAACCTTGAAGAAAATATAAAAAAAGAATGCTGCAACTCCCAACACAAATGGTGCAATAGCTGCCATTGCTCTCCTGAATAAGACTGCTTAGAATAACTCCTGCAAGTGAAGAAAAAAAAAAAGGTTTAAAAAGCTAAAAATATATCAAATTACTTCTATTTTTTTGCCTAATGATTTTTGAGCAATCAGGGAAAAAAAGAGATTAATTAAAGGTGTGTAAATTAACAGTCAAAATTACTAACATTTATTTAACATCTGTGAAGCCTTTTACTTCTTACACCACATTCTACTACTTTATTTTCATAGTTGAAACACAGATCATGTTTAATTTTTTTTATGAAGTGAATTGAGGTTATGTATATTTTTAAGTACTGTAAACTTATCTTTTAAATAATAAAAAATTGATACCTTTCATACCATATATCTAATCTAAAAAACATATATTAAAGAAACAAAAAACAATTTCCCTTTTTGTATCTCCATGTAATTTGAGAAAACCTGTACTTAAAGAGCTAATGTTAATGGTATAAAATTTCCTTCGATACATGTACTTGATATTTAGAATAATTACA
>NW_013668643.1:149016-150758 GCF_000517525.1 Limulus polyphemus | reverse complement strand
GTTTTATTGTTGAATGTAGAATTATCTTTGAACAACATGAAGGGTTTTTTACTTCTCTTGGTTTTATTGTTGAATGTAGAATTATCTTTGAACAACATGAAGGGTTTTTTACTTCTCTTGGTTTTATTGTTGAATATAGAATAATCTTTGAACAACATAAAGGTTTTTTACTTCTCTTGGTTTTATTGTTGAATATAGAATAATCTTTGAACAACATGAAGGTTTTTTACTTCTCTTGGTTTTTTAAGAGAAGTAAAACCTTCATGTTGTTCAGAAATGATTCTATATTCAACAATAAAAACAAGAGAAGTAAAAAAAACTTCATGTTGTTCAGAAATGATTCTATATTTAACAATGAAACCAAGAGAAGTAAAAACTTTCATTTTGTTCAGAGATGATTCTATATTCAACAAAATTCATGTTTTTTCACAGATGACTTCGTATTGAACAGTAAAACTGAGAGAACTAACATAAATGTTATGTAACGTGGCTTCCGTCTTGAACAATAAAACTAATAGAATTAAAGAACATTATTCAACAATCAAACCAAGAGAAGTAAAAAAAACTTTTGTGTTGTTCAGAGATGATCTTATATTTAACAATAAAACCAAGAGAAGTAAAAAACCTTCCTGTTGTTCAGAGATGACTCTATATTCAACAATAAAACCAAGAGAAGTAAAAAAATATTCATGTTTTCCACAGATGACTTCGTATTGAACAGTAAAACTAAGAGAAGTGACATAAATGTTATGTAAAGTGGCTTCCATCTTCAACAACAAAACTAAGAGAATTAAAAAACATTATTCATCAATAAAACCAAGAGAAGTAACCAAACTTCATGTTGTTCAGAGATGATTTTATATTCAATAGTAAAACCAAGAGAAGTAAAAAAAACTTCATGTTGTTCAGATGATTCTATATTCAACAATGTTTTACTATAGAATATAAAATCATCTCTGAACAGCATTAAGGTTCTTACGTCTTTTGGTTTATTATTGAATATAGAATCATCTCTGAACAACATGAAGATGTTTTTACTTCTCTTGGTTTTATTACTGAATATAGCATCATTTCTGAACCTAATG
The DNA here is from genome assembly GCF_000517525.1 of Limulus polyphemus. Classification (NCBI taxonomy): domain Eukaryota; kingdom Metazoa; phylum Arthropoda; class Merostomata; order Xiphosura; family Limulidae; genus Limulus; species Limulus polyphemus. The sequence goes on along the minus strand of NW_013668643.1, from coordinate 149,673 downwards.
AAGGTTTTTTTACTTCTCTTGGTTTTATTGTTGAAGATGGAATCATCTCTGAACAACATGAAGTTTGGTTACTTCTCTTGGTTTTATTGATGAATAATGTTATTTAATTCTATTAGTTTTATTGTTGAAGATCGAAGCCACTTTACATAACATTTATGTCACTCTCTCAGTTTTACTGTTCAATACGAAGTCATCTGTGGAAAACATGAATGTTTTTTACTTCTCTTGGTTTTATTGTTGAATATAGAATCATCTCTGAACAACATGAAGATGTTTTTACTTCTCTTGGTTTTATTACTGAATATAGCATCATCTCTGAACCTAATGAAGGTTTTTTTTTACTTCTCTTGGTTTTATTGTTGAATGATGTTCTTTAATTCTCTTAGTTTTATTGTTGAAGATGGAAGCCACTTTACATAACATTTATGTCACTCTCTCAGTTTTACTGTTCAATACGAAGTCATCTGTGGAAAACATGAATGTTTTTTACTTCTCTTGGTTTTATTGTTGAATATAGAATCATCTCTGAACAACATGAAGGTTTTTACTTCTCTTGGTTTTATTGTTGAATGTAGAATTATCTTTGAACAACATGAAGGGTTTTTTACTTCTCTTGGTTTTATTGTTGAATATAGAATCATCTCTGAACAACATGAA
>NW_013668643.1:144395-149006 GCF_000517525.1 Limulus polyphemus | reverse complement strand
TTCATGTTGTTCAGAGATGATTCTATATTCAACAATAAAACCAAGAGAAGTAAAAAACCCTTCATGTTGTTCAAAGATAATTCTACATTCAACAATAAAACCAAGAGAAGTAAAAACCTTCATGTTGTTCAGAGATGATTCTATATTCAACAATAAAACCAAGAGAAGTAAAAAACATTCATGTTTTCCACAGATGACTTCGTATTGAACAGTAAGACTAAGAGAAGTGACATAAATGTTATGTAAAGTGGCTTCCATCTTCAACAATAAAACTAAGAGAATTAAAGAACATCATTCAACAATAAAACCAAGAGAAGTAAAAAAAAACCTTCATTAGGTTCAGAGATGATGCTATATTCAGTAATAAAACCAAGAGAAGTAAAAACATCTTCATGTTGTTCAGAGATGATTCTATATTCAACAATAAAACCAAGAGAAGTAAAAAACATTCATGTTTTCCACAGATGACTTCGTATTGAACAGTAAAACTGAGAGAGTGACATAAATGTTATGTAAAGTGGCTTCCATCTTCAACAATAAAACTGAGAGAATTAAAGAATATTCGACTTTCCCAGAGATGGATCCATCTACAAATAGAATGTCAGATGATGCATTGATTTTAATTATGTCGTGAAATATCAAAAAACTCTAAATGAAAAATTAACAGAACTAAAACGTATTTATTTCATTATGAGATTATTAGAATTTTAAGCTAAGAACTAAAAAATATTAAAACACCCTCATGCTCTTCTGAAATGACATTCCAGCTCATTCGAGAAAACAAACAGAAATAGCAGCTAAATAGTTTTAATAGAACTATGGTATTTCCTTAATGCAATGATTTGCTTGTTTGTTGTTAAGTGCACAGTTACACAATGGGCTATCTGTGCTCTGCCCATCACAGGTATCTAAACCCTCTTTTTAACGTGATAAATCCTCAGAGCCCAAAGTAACAAAATCATGTTTATCACTGGGATTATTTCAATTAAATTAGAAGAAAATCGTTTACATTGCACTAAGAAAATTTGAACCCATAAAAGAAAATGAACAACAACAAAAACAAACAAACATGAAAAGAAACATAAATTAACATGTTGCAACAAGATAATTAACAGAACATCAGTTTGCAAATATTATACCGAACCAATCTTAACTCTAGCAAAAACACCAACAGAGCTGAAATTAGTCCAACAAAGAAAACAATATAAGCACCCTGAAGATCTTCAAGCTGTAAAGGACGTGGTCCCTTTTGCTCCTCTTTGTTTAGTGGAGGTATAGGAGTGGTAGTATTATCATGGCTGGTCATCTTTGAAAATATCTTTTGTCGTTCTCTCCGACTTAAAACATCCTTGTACCATTTGCTGATTAGCCCCATTTCGTTTAGTCGTTTTAACCTAAAGAAAATGACATATCTAATCATTTTTAACACTTAACAATTTCATGGTTTGTTGAAAACAAAAAAGAAAAAAAAATACTGACCACAAATTAGTTCGATAAGCTTACTTCGGTTATGTTTAATACAAATATACCATAACAGCAACTTTTACAATAGGCAAGTTCTCATTTTAATAATTAGAACATTTCGACTCGCAGTATCCAGTCACCATCAGGTAAGACATATATTAAGAAAAATGCAGTTTAATTCCAGAGAACGTTATAGATTTCTGATGGTGAGGGCAAGTTTGTAGATGGCGTTAAGTTAGCTTATTTAACTTTGGCTTTGTTGACTTTATTAGCAGTGTTTCACCTGACTTTCTTATGTTGGTATCTGATTATCTGCTGTTGATTTCGACATTATCTTTAGTGATAATGCGTTTTGTTTGTTTGTGATGTTGAATACTATGTTGCCACTTACACTTTACTAAAAGCGTCTTTCATTGGAGAGCCCTTAGGAACAGCAATAGAGAAGAAATTTATGTAAAACTGTTCTCTCCCAAAGTGGTAGTCTTTGATGCCCATGCTCACCAGTGTGCCTTCTACAAAGGATCGAGGGAAGACAAGAGCATACGACTCTTGCATTGTACGAAACGCTCCAGTTTTGATATCCTTGACTAATGTCCCTTCTTGGTCTCTTTTGATCTCTTTTCCAATTCTATACATGTCCCCTTCTGTGGCGCTCTGAAACAGAAATGTTTATGTTTTATGTGCTATGGTTTTACGAGTCTTTAGTAAACCACAAAATGGACGTTCAATTATAAACAAAGGGTATAATGTGAAATATAGATTAATACAAATGCACATGCTCAGAGTGAGAAAGTAGTCTCGAGGCAGGATTTTAAATCTTTGATTTTATTTTATTTTCATCAAATAATTTACATAATCTTACACATCATATTGCAATACAAATGATTAACATGCTACTATAATAGATTTAATTATGTCTCTGAATTTATAGGATTTATAAAGCTAGTAAAATAATATTCAAAATGGTTTTTATCTTAAATATTTCTTGTCTTAGAAGAACAAAAGCTTACCAAAGGCACATTGATAATCACAAGTTTTATTCAGAAATGTTTGTACGTAATACAGATGTTTCAAAACCATATTATATTGCACAGCTAAATCATTTTTCTTGCCAACTAGCATTTATTTTTATTCTGTCTGTCTTTCAACAATAGAGGATTAGGGATTTGAATCAAATATGGGCCGGTGGTCAGGATATCTCAAGTATAAATGAACACTCTCCACAAGAGATGATGCTTTCAGTAGCTTCTTTTAGCCGTACGTTTGATACGCTGATTGAAAATGACAAAAAGCATATTGAACATTTTCTGTGACAGCTCTTTGAGACACCCAGTGCCACGTCCAAATTATTTTGAATAAAACGTTTGATTCTCAGTGTGCCTCTGGTTCCCTAGTAGTTTTAGGATATATGCACTTTAAATATGGGGTCTTAAAGTAAATAAACTAATACAGTTGATAATAGATATTTTAATATTACGTTCGAAGGGCAAAAGGTGCGACGAAAGTAATAACCTTTCTCTTCCTTAATCGGCAGACAAGTGAATCTCGTATCATTACGCCAAATTAGTAACAAAAAAGTGACGGTTGCAAAACCTGATATTGTTTTTTTAGTTACTTTTATATTTATTCATTGATTTTATTTGTTCTAAATATTTATGTATAACTATATTACCCGTTATTAATCTGTCAGTTCAATACAACTAAAGCATTATTCAATGTTGTTACGTCTTCTCTTATGATGTTTTAGGTAAATATTCTGAATATAATAAAATCTTTTGCCTAACGCGAATTGACATAAAGTTGAACTGAATGTGAAGAAGAAGCGTAACTAATCGCTTTAATATAGCACAGCAGTGTAAATTATTAGACCAGCCATGTAGAATCGGCTCTCTTTATTTATGTTAAAGATTTTAATACGCGAATATATGAATATAAATATAAAGAAAGAGACACTTTATAAAATACTAACGAAAGAACCTAGAAAGGATAAAAAACTTATAAAAACGCAGTTATTAGAAATGTCGAAAGGCTTTTCATGAACATGGAGAAACATGTAAAAATCTTGAATTACTTTTGTTAAGTTTCAAAGTACAGTGAGGAGATGTGAGATTCCACGAAGAGATGAAGAGCAAGTATAACTAAAGGTTGATTTTTAGAGAAGTGAGAGGACCTCATGCAACCATTAATTAAGTAGCCAACTAAGAAGTAAGAACTTCATGATGTGAGGAGTAAAGCCGTTTCATAATGAAACGTGGAAAGACAGTGTAGCGGAAAACGATCACCATAAGAACAAAGAAATTAGAACATCTAAAAAATCAATAAACGTGAATAATGATGAGCACTTTTTGCTTACAATTCTGTCTACGTTTCGAATGGCATTTTCACCTTTAGCTATATTTCTCTTCTTATATGTGAGTCTTCTACAGTGGCGCATCCATATGATGGCCTGGTGGGAGTGCATACCCTCACATCAAACATGGTGATACCCCCGGGTGCCCTCCGCGACATTATGTTTTCTCCCTGATACATTTTACTGTATTTGTAAAGTTCTGTAGATTTTCTGAAAAATGGATCAAAATATGGGTATCCTCCACAGTTAGGTTCCGTCCCTATTGATACCACTTTGTTTGGTATGCTGTAGAATTGCCACTGTTCTTTTTACGTTTAAGTTTGGTGTTTATAATAATTAAAATAACCGTTACTTTACAACTTAAACTATATTTATAATCAACAGTAAGTTCCACTCTTTTAAAATTATTTTAGCTGAGTTAAAACCTATTCTACTTTTCACGTTGCCTAAACATAACACCTTCTTCCTTTCATTTATCACAATATTTATTCCTAATTTCATTATGACCCTCAAACCTTTTAAGTTGGCCTTTCATTTTCCTGGTTTCTATAACAGCTCATCAGAATATGTTTTTTTACTAGTGTATGTTACAGAGGTTCGTCTGTTACAGCGACCTATATATTACAGTAATCTGTCTGTCACAGACGTATGTATGTTATAGCGATCTGTCTGTTACAGAGGTCTGTCTGTTAGAGCGACATGTATGTTACAGCGATCTGTCTGTTAGAGTGATCTGTATGTTACAGCGATCTGTCTGTTACAGTGATCTGTATGTTACAGCGACCTGTCTGTTACAG
>NW_013668643.1:136005-143496 GCF_000517525.1 Limulus polyphemus | reverse complement strand
GTTACAGTGATCTGTATGTTACAGCGACCTGTCTGTTACAGCGATCTGTATGTTACAGTGATCTGTATGTTACAGTGATCTGTCTGTTATAGCGAGCTGTCTGTTACAGAGGTCTGTTTGTTAGAGCGACTTGTTTGTTATTGCGATCTGTCTGTTACAGCGACTTGTTTGTTACAGTGATCTGTCTGGTTACAGCGACTTGTTTGTTATTGCGACCTGTCTGTTACAGTGATCTGTCTGTTACAGCGACTTGTTTGTTATTGCGATCTGTCTGTTACAGTGATCTGTATGTTACAGCGATCTGTCTGTTACAGTGATCTGTATGTTACAGCGACCTGTCTGTTACAGCGATCTGTCTGTTACAGTGATCTGTCTTAAGGTTATGTGCATATTACAACGTCTTCTCAACCTTTCGCGGGGAGCTTTTTGCATTTTCTTAGAATTACACATCGTTTCACAGAGCCTTTAGCTTTCTCAGAGAATATTACTAACTTTTCCCTACAGTTTGTAGTTTCTTCCTTGTTAAACTCAGTTGTATTAGGCTTTATAGTATGTCTAAATAGAATATTACCATAAAGTTTGCATAAGGCAAGGCCCCATGGAGCGTCCCGACTTTGATTTGACCATTTTCCATTCGTTTCACAAGTTCTGATATGGTGTCTATTGGTGACTCTTTCTCAGGAATGTTCATGTAAGAGGTCAGACTTCCACTAAATCCAGCCACGGTGATCATAGCAAAAAACCAGTAAAATGTAACGATTAATCGTAAAGAGTTAGTAGAAGGTAGATTTTGCGCACCACCTGTTAGTAGAAAAAAAACAAAAAAAACCCTAAGATAATGATTTAACAGTTGCATCGTGTATTTAAAAAGTGGCATCTTCACTGTGTTTTCTTGATATGGTTTACAATTTATTAAAACAGAAACCTTTAACTTATAATATATTGTGTTTAATTATCTATATAAATTCAAAATGTATTTAGTATTAACTTATGATGAAAACAAGCTACCTACATAGATCAGAACTTATACAAAATTTATTATGAAACCATGGATTAGAAACAATTATAATGATTAAGTGTTAGAATGATTCACCAGATGGCGAAATAAACTATAAGAGGTAAAATTATAGCTCTGTGTCATGTGACATGGGTATTCTCTAAATGGAAATGAACTAGATAATTAAAACGTAGGCATCGAATAAGTAGGGTAGATAGTCTTAGGGTAGGTTATTTAAATTTAACCACATTTTAAATAAGAAGTAAATCAGGCTAGCATAGTGTTTGCCTTTTAGGGTAAAACACAGTTACCAAGATAAGATTTGAAAGTGTTTCATGTCTAAAAGTACAATGAATGCGATCTGAGGACAACCCAAGAACAGAGATAATTAATAAAATGATATTTATCCTATAGTGAAGTTTTTCCTAGTACGAATAACTTTTAACTCTAGTCTTCATTCCGTTACTAACTTCCCCTGGCAAGTGTGGTATTTGACATCATGTTAACTTAGTAAGATCTCGGTTATAACACGTTATATTTTGCTACATTGCTGAAACTATTACCATTCCCCTGGGGGCATTAAGAATTCAATCAGCTAACTTATTTGAATGTTTCCAACATGGGTATCCAATTGAGTGGATGCAGAAGGCGTCTTTTTATCTACTTTCTTCGTAAATCTATCTATCGATTGACACATACCCCTTTTTAAAAATATAAGTTGGTTGACTAGAGCCCTAATTCGTTAGACCCAAGATAAATGCTCGGTACAGCGTCCTCTATATAAGACTCTCTATAGAAGACCCAGATTTAAATCCCAGCCACTATCACTACCAAAACTATCCCTCTCAGGAATTTCCTGAAGACGGCAACAGATAAGCAGCTAGAACGTAGGATAAAACTAGTTAGTAATAAATAAAAAGTAGTAATTAATTAATAATAAGTTAGGTGATCGTAGAGGCTACTAATTATGACAGCGAATATACTGTTTGCTACAATGTTTATTATCCTCACTAAATAAAGGTGTTATATTTTCCCTGATTGTACAAATGACTGAATAGGAAAAAAAAAACTTTCTCAAGAAAAGCTTATTTGAATCTTACGTCTTAGTTTTCCGAAAATGGCTGAACCCCAGCCGAACATTGATTGTGGTTTTCCTCAGTTATTCAAAGCTGAACATTGTGGTTTTTGGTAAACATAAGTCAGTTATTCAAAGCCGTGAGGTATTCAGGTCTTAAACAGAGTGTGCTTATCAGATGGTAACTGAGTAAACCCACACACATTTCAAGTGAATGTTGTACCATATAATTAAATGACAACTGCGTAAACCTGGTAAAAAAGTGCGTCTCAAGTGAAACTAGTGGTATATGATAATTTACGTTTACATGTAAATGTATCTGAAAGATAATAATCCAGGTATGGCCATCTTCCGATTTGTTTAATCTACTAGCTCTAAACTGAAATTACAACATTTTAGGTTATGTCTTATTATTAAGGGCTCATCCAACTAAATAGTGTCTAGTACAACTGTCTCGAACAATTTGATGAGTTACACAGTTACAAAGTGTTATTATATCCATTTGAGGAGTTGCACAGACATAGAAAGTGCCATTATATCCATTTGATGAGTTACACAGGCATAGACAAAGTGCCATTATATCCATTTGATGAGTTACACAGGCATAGACAAAGAGTCAATATATCCATCATATTATTTGATTCGTAATAAACATATAACTCATTATTGATGCTATCATTAAAAATTAACATTGTTTAAATACAATTCGAAACTTAATTATGAAATAATATATTTATCAAAGTATATCACAAGTGGAATGGTTATACATTGCACGAGCAAATAAGAATGAATAAAATCAGGTTTCATTTAAAAAGTGCTGAAGCATACGGAGTTGTGCACGTCATATCAAAATGATTTCGAACCGACAACACGCCATTACAGTCCATACTGCCACATCTGATCATGCTGTATAACAATAGCCATGCAGCACAGTTTACTCTGCAAATAGTTCTGTCTTAAGGATGTCATGTCCAAACCACACTACTTCTTCTTGTTTGCTTTCTACAATCCGACTAAAGTATGAGTACGACGGGTTCCCAACGTTTTCAACAGTAAGATAACACAGAATCTATAGGTACTGCGTCAGGTAACTTGACTGATATACCTTTGTATGGAATAGCACAAATACTCGTTTCATTCTCCAACTACTTAACTGCTTGAGGTATGTGACGGTTGAACGGTTTTTCTTGATTATGTTGCAAACTATAGCCTGGAACACGTGGACGGCTTTTACATTGACCTTTGTTTTTGTGGATTCTCATCTATTACAAGACATTGCACTTTATTTACAACGATAGAAGTGCAACTTGTTGCAGGTCTCTTCCTGGGTGGTCCTGGTGCCCAACATGGATCCACATTCATTTGTTTTCCAATGCCTCTTAAGTACATCCCGTCTTGAAAATTCTAAATTCCTGATCTGAATACATTTTCATGATGTGAGAAGATGAATATGTAGCATTGGAAATCCTGTTATGCTACATACCCTTCCAAAAACAGTCAGTTTTTTGGTGACATTACACTACCTATATAATGACAAGTAATGTCAAAATGTAGTTCTGAGACATTCCATTCAACTGCGACTTTATATTGGCTGTGCATTTTAATGTAACGTACTCAGTCCTCTGTATGACAATAACTCATATAACTCGAATTTACAATATTGATCACTGAATGTCATCACTGAAGTGTGGCAAAGATCAGGAACAAAGATTTACTATTCAGATGTCTTTAATGTGATTTAAACCTTTTTTTTTTAGTCTTACTAGATGGGGCTGGTGCTATAGAAATTCACTAACACCGAAGTTGCAGTACAGGTTAATACATAATTCTAATTTTCGTTTCTGAAAAAAAAAGACTTTTTTTTCCACTATTTTCAAAGGATTACATGTTCTGGGAACCAGGATATACAATGTTTAACAACGCCGCGTATATTGTGTTACCCTCATTCGTATGTCACACAACTATAAATATAAAATGGAGGATACAACATGATGCCGATAATTGTAGATTATCCAAAGAATATTTTTATTATACATATCAGTTGTTGTTTGTAGACCTGTCTAGTATTGCAAAGCTTAAGGAAATGTTTTATTTAGCTTAAACTAAACTAAATTAAAGCTACTAAAAAAAACAACTCAAAGCCAGCTGTTATCATTCATATATTTTTTAAGTCTTCCCTTAAACTCACTTAAATTTACTGTCTTCACCACATCCGAAGGCAACCCGAAGACCAACCACCCTGTTAGAAAAATAAACCCATCTTAGTTGAAGATGACCCCTACCTTGTCAAAATTTATATTTGTGCCTCTTAATCTTACCATTCTTATCATTAAATATGAAAAAAGACGATGTATTAATACTATCAATTCCGTTTAAAACCTCTAACATCTTAATCAGATCCTTTCTAACTCGTCTTTTTTCAAGAGAAAACAATTTCAGAGATCTTAACCTCTTCTAGTAAGACAACTTGTCTATGCCAGGTATCATCCCAGTAGCCTCCCTTCTCTGAACCCTTTCCAATAATTCAATGTCCTTCATAACGTAAGGAGCCCAAGACCGAACATAATACTCCTACTCCAAATGTAGTCTAACCAGTGACCTATACAATGAAATTATAACATCTTTAGAATCGTCTTCAATATTTCTGTAGATACAACCTAAAATCCTATTCGCCCTACCACTAGCAACAGCACACTACTTGAATGGCTTAAGAGACTGATCAACCTTTACACCAAGATCCTTTTCTTCCATAACACTGTTAAGATTATTCCCATCTAAATTATACTTATCATTCAAATTATGATAACCCACATACTTTATCTTGCATGCATTATAATTAAAACCCGTTTGCCATTTATTCTTCCAACTAAACTTAAACCTAAATTCTTTTGTGAAGTAGCAGCATCTTCCTCACAACCAGCAACACCCAAGACCTTAATATTATCAGCAAGTGTGAGTAATTTATTGACCATTCCTTGATCTATGTCATTGATGTAATTTTAAAAAATCAACCCTGACTTAATTTATAACAACCCTCCACTTTCTTACATCCAGCCATTTTCTATCCAATTAGCCAACTTATCCCCCACACCTATAGATATATTTTTACAACCCTTTTATTTGGTACCTTGTCAAATATTTTTTGAAAATCCAGACACACCAAATCTACACTCTTAAGCTCATCTACATAAAGAGTAACCTTTTCAAAGAACGTCAAACGATTTGTAACACCAGATTTTTTCTGAGTGAAACAATATTGACTATCCAATAACATCCAATAAAATCATTTTTCATCAAACTTTCAAAAACGTTTCGCACAACTGACGTAAGATTAATAGGCATATAATTACTACGACAATTTTTATCATTCCCCCTTAAAAAGAGGAGTAGCATTAGCTAACTTCCAATCCTCTGGAACCTGCTCCATTTTCAAGGACTTACAAAAAATAGTAGCAAGTGGCTCAAATATTCAATCTTTAAACTCCTTCAGAACCCTTGTGGAAATATTTTCTAGCCCTGGAGTCTTATCATTTTTTAAATTTCCCAATTTTTTTCTTAACAAGCTCAGAATTAATGTGATAATCTTCTTTACATCTATCAACTATTCAGGATGAAGAATATTGCTTAAATCTTCATTAATAAGAACTGAAGAAACAACATAACTTAATAACCCAATCATCCCATAATCATCAGACACGAACCTTATTTTATCATCCCTCAAAGGACCTACACCCATCCTAACATTTTGTTTACCCTTAATATATTTAGGTAAATCCTTTTTCATAAATCCTCTATGATTTCCCAATTTCCTGTTTGACTAACTCTCTTGATTTCCCGTCATACCAGCTAATTTCAATTTCTTAAATTTGTGATGCTTTTCTTTAATTTTATCCATTGTACCCTTTGTGAGCCAACCTATATTTTACTTACAATCACCCTTTTCTTTTAACTAAGAACATACTTAAAGCTTGACTTTTAAACATTTTCCACATTTCATCAATGTTTCCAAATAATTTAGCTGCTGAACTCACAATAGATAATTCTTGTCGCATCTCTTCAAAATTTGCTTTATTTTGAAATTTGTAACCAAAATATCATTATTCCTTATTTCCCTATGCAGGAAAACATCGGACCTAACAGATCACTTGCACCCAGATGTTCCCCAATTTTCACCTTCAACTATTTGTACATTAGGTGTTAACAATAAATCTAAAATAGCATTGTTTCTAGTAATTTCTTTGACCAGTTGGAGAAGAAAACCATCTTGAACAGTTTCTAAAAACATTTTTCCCTCCTGGTTTGACTCTGACATTTCCCAATCTATATGTCTGAAATTAAAATCATCCATAATTATGACTTCATTAACAGCTGAAATCTTAATTTCATTGTAAAGTTTCTCATTAATTCCATCAGTATCACCCGGTGATCTGTAACAAATTCCCACTAAAAGCATTATACCCTTATAACCACTAATAGAAATCCAAATGGGTTCAAATTTACTTCTATCATCTTTGATATTTTCAACTTCAACAGGCTATAACTCACATTTTACATGTAAAGCCACTCCCCCCTTCTTTAGTACTCTATCCCTATTAAGTAACCCATAACTCTGTATTTTAAAGAAATTTCTGTCATCAAAATTGTCTACGTTTAATCATGTTTCAGTTATTACCATTATATCAAACTCCTCCGTTTCTACCAGTGCTCTAATACATAATCACTCAGTTTGTTAACAATAGGGACTGAATCCCGAATTTTTGTGTTATAAACCCTTAAGCTTAACGTAACCAAAATCAGAGATAATTGTATATATATCCTTGCACACAATACTGGCAAAATAAAAAGTAGTAATTTGAAAAAAAATCATTTATTTTTCTTAACACCTTTTGCTTCACTTTTATTTATTTAAGACTTTTTACTTTATAAATGGTGCCTTTACAATATATATATACCTTACTTTATATACATATTAACATTAAAATGTTTTATTTTATGAATATATATATATATATATATATATACATATATATGCATACTATCATTAAAATATTTTCCCTTATGACATAAGAAGATAAGAAATCAAACCTTGTGAAGTCAAAGCACCAAAATAATACCAAAGAGCTTGGCGAAAGCTCCATTTCTGGGCATTAGGGTTACAAGTCGTTTTCGCCACAAAAGTAGTGAACAAAGAAGTTAGCAAAACCACCACCAGGAGTCCAATCCACACCTGAAAGAGGTTTAAAGTTTCAGTCCTGTAAATATTTTCCTGACAACTTGTAGGTGTTTTTTGTTTTTGTTTTTAAGTATAGAGTATGAATGAAATTTTCACATATCTTTTCTTACTGCTCACTCTTATCACAAATATTATTCCGAATTGTTGAAATCTCAGTTTGGTAAACCTTCACACGTGGATACTTAT
>NW_013668643.1:135164-135984 GCF_000517525.1 Limulus polyphemus | reverse complement strand
ACTCGAGCGCTTTCGAATAGTTGACTGTTCTTTTTCAGGAGAACAAAGGGTTTTAGGGTACTATTCTCTTCACCACAGACTACGGATGACACACTGTAGTAAACTAAAACATCGACAGTTGTCATAATGTTACAAAGTGTCTGGGTTTTAGGATATTTAATCTCACTTAAAAAGAACTTCTTTATGCTAATACCGGGGCGTATCGTCGCAGATACGAGTTGTGGCATCATGACCGTTAGATTTAGGATTATACTAGACCACCCGTGACCCGTTGGGTCACCCACTATTCAGAGGTTATGAAGAATTCAAGATAATTTCAATATTGCACCGAAATGAAGGTTTATTTTGAGATAATTTAATCAAATATTTCAACCCATTCGTGTTATTCATAATTAAAGAAAATATATTTGATTGTTGATCAGGAGTAAAATGAAAGACCATTTCATTTTTCAAAAAAGTCAGAGTTTTCAGGTATTGTGATGAATTAGTTCATTATATTGTGGTCTTCTACAAATAAGCCGAATCATAGCCGGAAGATATAGAAGATCAAGCTGAAGATTCAAAAACGTGAACTGTATTTTCCTTGTAAGGTATCTGTACTTACACTGTAAATGATTCATGATGTCAGTATAAAGAGGGAGTTAAAATAAGAAATAGTAACACTTTATTTTTTCTTCGAAGAAATAAGATCTTGTTTTTGTCATCTTACGCCGTTTAATAAAGATGGGAAAATTGACAGGGAAATAGATTTGAACGAAGAAGTTTTGTAAAGAGCGCCAACGGTAGTGTGATGTAAAATTACTCATGCTAGAAATTTTCA